>NC_139717.1:29288891-29304425 GCF_964188405.1 Protomyctophum parallelum
GTGTGTGTGTGTGTGTGTGTGTGTGTGTGTGTGTGTGTGTGTGTGTGTGTGTGTGTGTGTGTGTGTGTGTGTGTGTGTATGTGTGTTTGTTTACATGCCATATGAGTGTCATAGTTGAGCGAGCGTGCCATAGTTGCGGTGCTGGTGTGATTGTGTGATGTGGAATTGAATGCCACAGCAATGAGCTCAGTGTGTAGTGCATGCAGGGCAGACACACAAACACACACGTGTGTGAGACTGCACGCACGCACACACACACACACACACACACACACACACACACACACACAGTAAACTATATGTCAACTAGCGACTTATATTGAGACCTCTGGAAATACAAAATCAGACCCGTTTGAAGTGAGTGGTGCTGTAGGCCTACTGTACTGTACTGTACTGTACTGTACTGTACTGTACTGTACTGTACTGTACTGTACTGTACTGTACTGTACTGTACTGTACTGTACTGTACTGTACTGTACAAGCCCTCCTCCCTGGCCTGTGAGTTAAGCTGTGCAACAGTGACACTTGGTGGTGAACAAACGCTATAACGCCATTTTCGTGCACTGACACAGCCAGGGACACAGGGACAGACCCAGGGACACAGGGACAGACCCAGGGACACACCCAGGGACACAGGGACACAACCAGGGACACAACCAGGGACACAGGGACAGACCCAGGGACACAGGGACAGACCCAGGGACACAGGGACACACCCAGGGACACATGGACAGACCCAGGGACACAGGGACAGACCCAGGGACACAGGGACAGACCCAGGGACACAGGGACAGACCCAGGGACACATGGACAGACCCAGGGACACAGGGACAGACCCAGGGACACAGGGACAGACCCAGGGACACAGGGACAGACCCAGGGACTCAGGGACAGACCCAGGGACACAGGGACAGACCCAGGGACACAGCCACACACATAGCTGTCTATATGTCAAAAACATTTGACATAGTGCCACTTTAATCACTTAAAAAATAAAAAGCTTAAGTGTTAACAAATTATTCTGAAATTATTTATTTTTTAAATAGCTCTGCTATTTAAAAAAAATGGTTTGACATTTTTCTAGTTTCCCTAAAACACAATTGACCAATAATGACATACCCATCGTTTCAAGGCATCAATTCCAGCCATGTAGGAAATTATGAATAGATATGCTTAAATACAAAATGGAGTCTGTGGTTGGTCTAACGACATCCATGGTATATGCATGTCCTTTTGGGACAGGTTAGTAACTACAACAGTATGTTCCTAGATGTTCCGACTAAATATATATCCGACAATGATTTAGAATGTGATTTATTTAGTTTTGTTTCTGCTTTCCTTCTGCACGCCACAGGGTACTGCGCTGCCCTTCTGCACGCCACAGGGTACTGCGCTGCCCTTCTGCACGCCACAGGGTACTGCGCTGCCCTTCTGCACGCCACAGGGTACTGCGCTGCCCTTCTGCACGCCACAGGGTACTGCGCTGCCCTTCTGCACGCCACAGGGTACTGCGCTGCCCTTCTGCACGCCACAGGGTACTGCGCTGCTTTTAAGAGGTCGCAAAGAGGTCAACGTTTTTTAACCCATTCTGACCTGAGATCAGATTCATACGAGGTTTCCACTGGACACACACTGGTCTGATTAACCCATTCTGACCTGAGATCAGATTCTAAAAATGTCAGTCGTTCTTCGATTTTTTTCAAAAATAGCAGACCTACAAGCTCGTAGCGCGAGATCTGCTATTTTTCAATAGGTAAAGCATAACATGATGCTATAACACCAAAATGGGTTCCCGTTCAGAATGTGTTAAAGAAACAGCTATAATCAATTAAGTTGATATACTGTATTTAATGTACAAAATGTCTAAATTATTTACAAACGAGTAGCCTGGAGCGGCTGCATCTCTCCGGGACCGTGTCTGTGTCTTAGGGGGTCTGCGTCTCTCTGTCTCACGACACGAGCCAAGCTCCAGGAGGTACAAATACCTCTGTAATCCCCTCCGAGTGACCAGAAGCACATACTGTACTATTACCAGAAATGCTAAAAAACCGTAACAATTTTCTCACAGCGCGACCAGAAGGGATATCATCCAGGTACTTAAACAACAGCGACCAGAAGGGATATCATCCAGGTACTTAAACACAGCGCGACCAGAAGGAATATCATCCAGGTATTTAAACTGCTCACAGTGCGACCAGAAGGGATATCATCCAGGTATTTAACCCATTCTGACCGGGCACCCATTTTGTGTCGGCATCATGTTATGCTTTAGCTATTGAAAAATAGCAGATCTACAAGCTACGAGCTTGTAGGTCTGCTATTTTTGACATTCTGGTCTGGTCTGACATTTCTAGAATCTGATCTCAGGTCAGAATGGGTTAATCAGACCAGTGTGTGTCCGGCGGAAACCTCGTATGAATCTGATCTCAGGTCAGAATGGGTTAAACTGCTCACAGTGCGACCAGAAGGAATATCATCCAGGTATTTAAACTGCTCACAGTGCGACCAGAAGGGATATCATCCAGGTATTTAAACTGCTCACAGTGCGACCAGAAGGGATATCATCCAGGTATTTAAACGACAGCTTTTGGCCCTGGTTGTCCATTGCTTCAGTCGCTCCAGCTGAGCCGCAGTGTGGCAAGAAAGGGTCATTGATCCGAGATGAATGAATGGTCTGGTTTTGTCGGACAGGCCAGAGGAAAAACGTCCAGATGCCTGATGGGACTATTTTGAAGCTTGTACCCTCTAGCTCTACCTTATCATTGTTTTAGTTTTGATTGGTTTCCAGTGCTCCACACAGGCTTAATCACTCACTATGGAGAACTCAATCTTCACGAAAACCATGATGTTCTTGACACACTTCCAATCACCAGATTTATTTGTCACTTCCCAAGACCAGAGACAACTCTGGTTTACCATAATAACCCCCAATTAAAATGGGAAATTACTATAAACTTAATTACACAATTTTACACAATTACACAATTTTGTGTAAAGCATTTGTCATATTTCTAAACTAGGTAAATCAATTATAATTAGGAAGCGATGAGTGCAGCAATCTGTGGCAAAGAGACGTCAGAGTCTAATGTATATAGGGAGATGTGTAAATGTAGTGTAAATGTGTAAATGTAATTCAGCTAAATCATTCACAAATTGGATTTTAATTCATGTGATCATTTGATTTCTGGTATGGAATAAATCACTGCTCCCACCTTTCATCTTTGGAACCAGTTAAATCCTGAACTTGAGCCTTCCGTGTATGTATGTAATGTGTACACTTTGAAGAAACGTGTCTCATTGAAGAAACGTCTCATTGAATTAATTAGGAGCTGAAAATGAACAGACCCCGGCAACCATCTGTGTTGTTTTCCACATGCAATCCAACTGCATCCCCCCCCCCCCCCCCTCCCCCCCGACGTGAAAAGAGTGCAGTATGTTAACGGCGGATTCACGAGGGTGCAGCTGCAACTGTCAAGTGCTACTTTGCACTACAAGCCGGGCGTCCGCCATGCAGCGTCTCAATGAATGAGACACTGTTGGTGGAGTTAAGAGAAGTCATTGTATTAGAGCAGCCCTATATTATATACACCACTTCCATTCACCCTATAGCCTTACTGTCTTAACCCTGTAGTCTTGGGGGGGGAGGATGGAACTAAATAAGAAGTATTGCCTCTTTTTTTTGTTGGCAAGGTCCGACGTAAGGAGAACTTTAGCCTTGCCCTGGGACTCGGGGGCTCATTAAGGCACAGTGGCCCTCGTTGTTTGGACACATACCAAAACGCAGACCTGTGACCCCGAGGAGCCAGCCGGGCCAGCCCAACGGCACAAGGACACTTGTGGCCCGTGAAGCACAGAGCAGAATGCAGGACCATTTAAAGCCTGTGTGAAGGGCCCACAATGCTGCTAGTGTCTAGTTAGTGGTGCCAGAACCAACATGGCGAGGTCCGAACGGTGTCAGTGAAATGCTACAGAATCCTTTAGTGTTATTAATCAAACTCAGAGAGGGTACAAATAGAGCACTGAAGTCTGGTGTCAGTATCAGTAGAGGCCTAGGGCGCAAATCCTCGGGTTCATGTACTTTTTATGTGCATTGTAATCCCCCTATGGGGGGATTTTAGATGGCCTCATATGATAACTGCGTTTGAAAAAAATAATGTCATCCCGGCCGTTTCACTCGTATGGATATGAAGAATCAACTGACTGAGAGAAAACGCTATCGTTACCGCTACTGAATTAGTTACATTTCCGCTAGAAACAGACTGTATCATATATGAGTGACTGATTATATGAGACGATTTAAAGATGAGCCCATGTTATTCTCCATAGAGAAATGACTTCCGTGAACCAGGGGAATCTAGGGGGACGAGCGAGTGACGTCAGGACTCCAGCGCTCTATGGAACCAAATGGACACGTTATCCCATTTTGGGCGGGAGCCCCTTTTGGTGTTTTAAACATTATGTTATAATTTAGCTATTGAAAAATAGCAGATCTACAAGCTCGTAGCGCGCCACTCGGTGGCGCGCTATGAGCTTGTAGATCTGCTATTTTTGAAAAATTGTGAAAATATAAATTTCAGAAAACTGGAGTGGATTGGGTTAAACGGGTACATTTGGTTCCATTTGTACTCTCTCTGAGTGAGGAATGGATAATGGACACTATACTGATGACTTTACCGTGTAGAGTACAGTAGAGTACAGTGGAACACAGTGGAGCTACGAGGCCACTAGATGAACCGGGGGGGTCAACCCTGGCTAGTGTCGTCTGGCACCTTTCCAGGCGCTATTAATCATGGCTGTGTGCGTGTGTGTGTGTGTGTGTGTGTGTGTGTGTTTTGTCTGTCTTGTGTCGAGGCTGCAGCCATGAAATAGGAGAACTGGGATAAACAGGCCAATTACGGAGGAAGTGGCTGTGTGTGTGTGTGTGTGTGTGTGTATTATGGTGAATAGAGGCCTATCATTTAAAGATCTCTGCGCACTAACTACCCTCTGTGTTGATTAAACTGTGTGTGTGTGTGTGTGTGTGTGTGTGTGTGTGTGTGTGTGTGTGTGTGTGTGTGTGTGTGTGTGTGTGCATGTGTGCGTGCAGAGGTGGTATATGCTAGCGTCTATGTTTGAGGGAGCAGTAGAGCATGTGAGTGTTTGAATGCATGTATGTATTATGTGCTGTATGTAGGAGTGGCTGTGTATAAGACAATGTGTGTGTGTGTGTGTGTGTGTGTGTGTGTGTGTGTGTGTGTGTGTGTGTGTGTGTGTGTGTGTGTGTGTGTGTGTGTGTGTGTGTGTGTGTACGCGCGCATGCATTTGAGCAAGTGTGTGGTCCTGCAGTCAAAGCTGGTGATTACAGTGACTTCAGAAGAGGCAATTGAACCCACACACACACACACACACACACACACACACACACACACGCACACACAGAGTAGGAGCTCGTGCGCGGTCATAGATCATAGAGCAAACGTCCCGTGGAGCGTGGCACACACACCCACAACACGCTGTTCCTCAAACAAACTCCACCACAAGGTTACAAAAAAAACCATCAAAGCGACTCTTTAGTTGGAACCCATTATACCGAGTCAAACCGAGCCATGTACAATTATCATTTCATTTCACACGTCAAGATTATGTGTTTGGGTTGCTGGCCGCGTGGAAATTAACAAAAACATGCCACTCTACTATCCTCCTCCTCCGTTTGCGTTTTGGAAACAAGCCCCCGGGTTTTTCCTAATCAATTCTCCTCCTTTTCCACCACTTAAGCACTATTTTATACACAATATAAGTGGGGCGCCCACTGTATTGATATTGGCCACATGACGTCTTAAACATGGTCATTTAGTGCCCTACACAAAACATTAAAGTCCATTTATGTAACACCCGGGAATCGAACATCTATTGGTATTGGTCTTTCTCAAGTATACTTGAGAAAGACCAATACCGGTCGAAACGTTGTATGTTCTTCCTGCTGCGAGTGTGAATAAAAACACCTGGAGCATTAACTACAAAGTGAGTTGCGAGCCCTTTGCTTTTGTTCATGATATCTGTTAAACAGTTTGGCTCAGCACCAAGATCGGAGGATGTGAGCCGTTCTATCTTATTCTGGCAAAAGATTTACGTCATAAGTGCTCTAAGCAAACATTGTAATATCCTCAGATCCCATAAACTTAAGCTGCCATATCATGACATAAATTCACGTAATCTTCAAAAGCCTTGCATTGGAGGGGCTAGCGCCCCTCAAAAACATTGTCCGCTTGTAAACACATTATAGAACGTCGATTTTTATGTTTAGGAACTTTTTGACATGCCATGTATGTCTGTATGTACTGTAGTGTAGTGCCACCCTCATGTGATGCCACCAAGTATGGGAGCATCTTTAGACGTTGTCAAGGCGTGCGTGCGTGCGTGCGTGCGGTAACCTACCAACTCTGAAGTGTCGAAGGTGGAGACGTGACTGTCACACTCGGCTCCTTCAAAGTGAATGGTCCAGGTACCAGGGGAACGGTTGTGGGGCGTGAGGCGGCAGAAACCTGCAGAGATAACATGTTTAATGCCTGGTTTAAGATCTACATGGTCCAGGTACCAGGGGAGCGGTTGTGGGGCGTGAGGCGACAGAAACCTGCAGAGATAACAGGCAACACTGTCTAATGTTTAATGCCTGGTTTAAGATCTACATGGTCCAGGTACCAGGGGAGCGGTTGTGGGGCGTGAGGCGACAGAAACCTGCAGAGATAACAGGCAACACCGTCTAATGTTTAATGCCTGGTTTAAGATCTACATGGTCCAGGTACCAGGGGAGCGGTTGTGGGGCGTGAGGCGGCAGAAACCTGCAGAGATAACAGGCAACACCGTCTAATGTTTAATGCCTGGTTTAAGGCTTGGGGTGTGAATTCTGTGAAACCTGTGAAGATCTACATGGTAAGGTTTCATTATTCAATTATTGACTTATTCCATGTTTGTATTGTTCTAATTAATATAAATATATGGTTTTCACTGCCTGGCACTGGAGTGATCTCAGCAAGTGTTCTTGTGTCTGAAAAGGTTAAATTAAGCATTCCGTCATAGACTTACACAGGTAAGAAAAAGGGCGTGTGCTTGATGCACACATGGCTGAAGAATGGGCTTACTGTACAAACAGTGTGGAGATACAGCTCTCTATCTTTCTCTCCTTAAATAAACATTGGTGATAAGGCCATGTAGCAGCTTATGTTACCCGTGACCTCTCTAAGGAACTCTACTATGCATGCATTCCACTGACCTCACGTCAACCAAACACTGTCAAGTAAATTGTGATTGGATGAGTAAGCAGCAGAAAGAAGCCAACATGAGCATTAACCCATTTTGGGCGGGCTTTAGGTGTTTATGTCATGCTTTAGCCATTGAAAAATAGCAGATCTACAAGCTCATAGGTCTGCTATTTTTTTTAAACCGAAGAACCACTGACATAGAAACCTAGCTTTTCAGAAAACTGCCAGGATGTAGAAGACATTTTTAGAATCTGATCTCAGGTCAAAATGGGTTAAGAGTCTAATCAAACACAACGGTCTAGTGGTGAGTAAACTCAACCTTTAGGACCATACCTTACCCTTGTGTGTGTGTGTGTGTGTGTGTGTGTGTGTGTGTACCTCTCTGGATGAGCGGGTCCAGGAACTCCTGGAAGCCGTTTGGGACGTTGCGCACCACGTCACAGGAGTATCCGTCCTCAGGCAGCAGGAAGGGCAGCTGCAGGTCGGGGTCCTCCTCCAGCTGGACCTCCCGGCCGTCGCTCCTCGCCAGCTCGTCTGCCGTGTTCTCTGCTACCGCCACCACGTGGTCGATCAGCTCCTATACACACACACAGCATAGACCCAAACCATGAATTTGTATGGTTGGAGGACTTCGAGAGACTGAAGCGCCCGTTTCAAAAGTACACCTTTTCATTTGCCTCATTCCTTGAGAAGGCCTGGTCAATGAGGAGGAGGGCCATTTACATGTAAAATGGCCTTGTTATGTTTATTTTCATTCGTTTTCTTTCGAATAATGTACAAAAATGTATGAACAGGAAGGACTGTAGTGTCAGTTGTATTCAGTGTATTCTGTGAAATGTGTCATATAATCCCATATGGGATGGGCCAAAGTGGCATGACACGAAAATAAAATGTCATTCATTCATTCACAGACAGACAGACGATGGAAGCAACACAAATGAATAATGGGTATGTTAGGACAATTAACAATTAGGCAATTAACCTCCAATATACTGTAGCGAAACATTTCGAACCTCTAACCGACTTTAATCTTGCTCATGTGGGTTAATTGAATTATTGAGGTAATTTTTTATAATCTTTCACATTTCTTATACATCAACAAATCTGCAAAAAAACTATTCTAATAGATGATTCATAATTGACAAAATCTGATTAACCACTTACGCCCTAGTGGCGTGCACAAATAGCCACCTCGTAATATTCACAGTACAGATCTGGTCATTAATAATAATTAATTTGTTAGCTGCAGCTGCATTGCTTACTTGCAATGGCATGCTTTTAAAATATTGTAATAATTTTACCTTGTTTGAAACAAACTACAAAACTTTCACACTGATGACTGACTGGGCTGCTCAGGTGAAAAGGTGAGGTCACTTACAGGTGTTTGTTTGCCTTTCCAAACAAACACCTGGTGTCAGACCCCAATCAACAGGTCTCTGGCACCACCTTCCCAGTGGTCTACGCTCAAGGTAACAAGACAACTCACCCCGTTTCTGTTTTCCTCCCAGAATTTTCCCTAGTGAGGGGTGGGAGAGGCTGGACAGCAGACGGCTGGACTTTGAATTTCTCTAACTATTAACTTTCATGACAGCAGACAGCCTAAGTACAAATATAATTTATGAAAAGCTACTACAGTGAAGTCTGCTCACAGAAGTTGTTGTAGGATATGTGGGGATTATCTGACGAGGTACCATTTGAGTGGGCAAAACCTTACATATACTAAATAATACGAAATTGTTTATAGGGTCAATATAAGTAAAATAATATAGCATTTCCACAGGAGTATCTTTTTATATTTTTCCAAAAATAATACAAACAGCCAATACAACATATTACAAAGTTATCCCCCTCACTGGGGAAAATCCCGGGAGGAAAAACGGGCAAGCACCGGGGTGAGTAGTCCAGTATTCACGCTCAATAGGTTCAGGACTGGACATGGCCTCTGCTTGGCCAGCCTTCACAAATGGGGCAGTAGCCCAAGCCCACTGTGTGTGTGTGGTGAGGAACAAACCATGGAGCACATCATTGAAGTTTGCCCTCTCCAAAGACTGGAAGGAGGATTAGTCAGCCTCCATACAGCAAACCATGAGGCAACCGCTTGGTTTAAAGACTTTGCCTTTAGCTAAATAAATACTTACAGGAGGGATGTAAGGCTCGTCAGGAGCACAGTGGTAGTTGGTCATGAGAGCGTTGAGCTGCAGCGAGTTGAGCTTGAAGCAGGTGTTGTGGATGTTCTGCACATCCTGCATGGAGTACTTGTCCATGGTCAGCAGGGTGGTGGCCTGGGAGAGAGAGAGAGAGAAAAAATACAAAATAAATAAGAATAGCAGCATTTAACTACTTAAACCCTAATAGATCGGTGCCTGTTGGAGCCTCTACAGCGGTGCACGTTGGGCACTGGCCTACTTGGAACGATGCAAGTTGAAAATGCATTCCCCACCCAGATATTATATGTGTACATTTTATGCCCATATATGGAGTTCTTTGTCAGGCATGCCCAAATATGGAGTCTATGTAGACGTCAGAATGATGTCAGAAACGGCCAGCTCGGCCCCTCTGAGAGCGGACTTCGTGTGATCTCACTGGTCCATTGCCTGCTTTATGATTGTAGAAAATGTTTAAGACACCTTTCCTTCTCTCATGGTCAAAGACCAAAGCTGTATTGTTTTTGTCCCCCTCAGCAATTTTTTGGTCTGTCTTTTTCTGCCCACTCTTTTCTTTTTATCCTTCTGAAATGTACAATCTGAAGTGATATTGCCCTGTTGCCCCTGTATAAGTGTGGACTTGATGTCATATGTAGCTCATCTAAAGAAAAAGGACTATACAGAGACATTGGAGATGGAGCCACTTGGAGGGGGGATGAGGGAGGGAAGAGGGGTAAAAAATATATATATCTTGGGAATTGCACTTGTGTCCTATGTAAAAATGCTATCTATAATTTATTGTTTTTTCCAAATAAAACAAATATTATATAAAAAGAAAAAAAGAACAGGCCAGCTCCATATATGGACACTGGGCAGTCCTGTCCAGAGCCCGCCCTGAGGCCTTTTTGTGGCGGTTCTGGACAACCGTGGGCCCGACCGACCCGACACCGGGCACTGGGGGTGTGGAACGGAACACGTGTGTCCAATTTGAAGTGGGTGGGGCGAACGGTTCTCGAGTTACGTGGATTTCAGACGTACTGTACGTACACACAGACTTGGTGCATATTATAGTTAGATAGATAGCAGCATTTAACTACTTAAACCACTACGTTGATCGGGATCCTTCAGAGGTCAATACTTGCCCCCCCCCCCCCCTCCTTCCCTCTACATAACATCTCTTTCCTGAAAATAGCAGCTCTACACTCACACTGTACGCATCACATTATCTTATTATTATATAACATTCAGAACTGGAACACCAAATCCACTTAGGAGTCTGCTCTGTAGTAAGTTTGGCCTCAGAGGTCACTGACATGCCAAGTCTGCTGGGCTGATTTGCTTAGCACAACATAACATACTGTAGCACAACGATTATTGCAACCACCAGATAATGAAACATTACATTATAAGGAAAAGGTTAAGCCTATACTATTTTTGGGGACTACATGTACAGAATATACTGTAGACCCTGATTTGATTACATTTTGAGCAACAATGACATTATCTGCCAGATATTAGATTAGCCTTCATTACACACACTATATACTTTACAAGAGGGCAGCTCCCAACGATTGGTCAGTCAGTGTGTCTGAAGATTGACTGAGATTAGAACCAGGTAATAATGTGCTGTTCCTAAATAAGATAAACTAGAAGAGTGTTGCATGACCAATGGAAGACTACACTCTGTTCTATATAAAACACTGATTGTAGACTAACTCTGTTACCGCTGAAGAGTAGAAATGTGCACATTCATCTACTGTCCCTTAGTTTAAGAATGGTCATACAACTGGAATTTGATCAGACTGACATTCCCCAGTCTGCTGGGGTGTTTTGGCTAGCACACCATCAATTAAAGATAAAGAACTCTGGCACAGTGACAAACATGAGAAATATGTCTGTACATTCCAGTTATGTGATGCAGTCTTTAGTTGTGAGACATCAATCATAAGTAGCTAGTAATTACACCTCACATTCTATACAAAGTCATGGTGAAGAAGAGTGATAAGACTGGTTGCTTTAAAATGTACAGAATCTAATATCTTATTTTCGACTCTGTACTACTATGGATCAAATCCGCTCCGCTGCGTCCCGGTTCTGTGAGGCATTGACCTCTTACTGTGTAAGTCCTCGCTATAAAAGGACTCTAAAGCCAAATTGCAAATCCCAAAATCTCGACCACTTGCTCACTCACACTCGGTCACTCCAGCATGGTGGTGTTACAGTGAAATCAGTGAGCTGCTGAAATATGTAACAATCGTGTAGACAATCACATAACGCCAGTGTCCGAATGCAAATCGTTGCAGCTTTTTCATTGAAGTCCACAAGATGGTCACATATTTCGCCAGGTCACTAATTTCACCATAACACCGCCATGCTGGAGTGATCGAGTGTGAGTGAGCGAGTGGCCGAGATTTGGGGTATCGGAAATGTGGCCTATAGGTTTACTTCCCTATACCTGTACTATGCGGCTGAGGTGGCAGTCGGCGGCCAGCTCCAGGCCCTGCTTCTCGGCCCAGGCCTCGATGTGGCTGAGCTGCTGCCTCAGGATGGCGCCCCAGTAGTGCGAGCAGAGGCCCGAGTCGGCCTCCGTCACCAGCTTGTTGAACAGCCACATGTTGATGAAGTGGAAGAGCTGGGAGAACAGCTGGATGGTCAGGGCGGCGTTGACGCGACACCGCCGGAGCAGCGACATGGCCCCCGTCAGCGTGTGGAGCACGTCCTCTGGGAGAGAGACACAGAGACACAGAGAGAGAGAGGGAGAGAGGACATTTCACTGGCGTTGCAAATGCATTGTGAAAACAATTTGGCGGCAAAACGATTCATTAAATTATTAACTGAACGTGAATATTAACACTGTTGATAGAAGAAGTAATAATGAATAATAATGAATTGCATTTTTATAGCGCTTTTCCAAGTGCTCAAAGTGCTTCACAATGGTTCATTCATTCATACATTGGGAGGTGAAGCGGCGAACAGTCGTCCTCACTTCCCACATTCACACACCGACGGTGGCGAGCTCACACCGACCGACTCATTGGAGGCAATGTAGGGTTCAGTGTCTTGCCCAAGGACACTTCGACATGCGGACAGGAGGTGTGTGTGTGTGTGTGTGTGTGTGTGTGTGTGTGTGTGTGTGTGTGTAGTGTACCAATTTTGGGTCTTTGTGGATTCTGCTCCTCAGGGTCATCAAGGAAGGCAGGCATATAATTGTTCAGGTCAGCTTGCAGACAGTGGACCAGGTACCTGAAGAGGGGAAACACACATTATGACCAGGTGGACAATGGACCAGGTACCTGTAGAGGGGAAACACATTATGCCACGTTCAGAATTCTACCAACGGAATCCTAATATTTCTCTCATTTTGTTCCGTCCATTCCACTCGTCTTCAGCTGCCAATTTATAGTCCCAAGCCTGGCCATGAGTCGGACGTGAACTCACAATGTCACAACATGTTACATGCTCGGTCTTCTAAAAACGGGGGGGCATTCTTCGCCAATATAAATGTCTGACTCAGACGCTGATTCTGTCGGTAGCAGTGCATTCAGAGTGGAGGGCTAAACCTTAAATCATTTTCCACTTAGCTCATTAGCATGATTGGTGTAATTTCCTATAAGGCCCACATGTGGCTCTCATTAGCCCCTGACAGACCACTACGAGACAGGAACAAGAACCTGACAGCGCTGGACTGAGCCCACGGCTCTCCTTTCACTCCTTTTCTTTTTTTTTTACTTTTTGGTTCAAATATTTCGACAGGAGTTCATGAACCATCAAATACCTTAATTCTCTGCTCTTGGGACCCGTAGTCTGTGCCCTTAAGTTTGGGGAAAAAGTGAAGTGCTATTCTTGTGATGTATATAAACAAATGTGACAAATGAGATCCAGGTGGTATTATTTAATTCCATGTTCAGGCACATACTTTCGCCACAATATCACTCGGCCTGTCTGTAGTTATCAATATAGAGAGCCAGGGGGTCAGAAGGACAGCTACAGTAAAGTTGGTACCTGAGAGAAGCTCATAATCTTCCACAAAGCCAGGAATCAATCATTGTAATTGTAAAGTAATGCTCAGGCAGGTTATGTATTGTATTCCCTTCAGTACACACGATTGCACAGTTCATCCTCATTTCCGTCTTTTGCAGCAAACATTTTCCTTCTAATGCGATGACTGTGCGGAAAAGTATGACATCTTGAGTCTTTTAAGTTGAGCTGAGATTCAGGAGACTCTTGTATTTTAGACAGCAACCGACAGGGTTGTCATGGGGTTCACTTAGGCCTCTTTCAGACAGCGACGGTCTCCAGATAAAAAGGGCAAACTCCCGTTGCGTTCTCATTTTTTATTGACCCTTTACACGAGAATGCACACTTTATAAAAACACTATAATGTCGCTAGGTGGCGGTAACGGACTGCTAGAGAGACCAGTCACCCACGTACAAGAAGAACAACCAGGTAGCCCCCCCCCCTTCACACAACCTTGCCATGGAAAAAGATCTGTTTTAGTAGGAGTTCTGTCCCCTCGGGCATCGCAGCATTAAACAAACTGCCCCGCCAATAGGATGGTTCTGTATACTGTGGGGACCTCATGTTTTTGTATTGTCTTGGTGTTATGTGCTCTGTGTTGTTTGTGATGTGGGTGTTGAACAGACTGTGAAGACGAATATCCTTTGGGGTTTTGAATGAGGCTTCCAGACAGGCTGACAGGCAGCCCAGAGGCATGGGATGGTTATATATTTTATAATACATTAGGCTACATAAACGCTGCTGCCGGGTGTGTGGTATAAAAATTGAACTGTTTTGACTGAACTGCCGGTCTGAACTGTCTTTCAAAAGGAATAAAAACTAAGTAACGTCCAACGTTTCGACCTAGGTCGTCCTCTTCAGGGAACCGCTTTTGGAACACAGACCAGGCTTTCCTCCGAGGTGGAAAAGCCCGGTGATGAGAGGTTAGGTTAGGGTCCACCTACTTGAAGGCCATCTGGACGAGGTGAGCCAGGATGTCTTGTAAGGTTAGGGTAAGGTTAGGTTAGGTAAGGTAAGGTAAGGTTAGGGTCTTACTTGAAGGCCATCTGGACGAGGTGAGCCAGGATGTCTTGTGCGTCCAGAGTGATGCGACTCAGGTCCTTGTCCTGCTTCACGAAGTTGAGCAGCTCGGAGGCGTTGGCCATCCAGAAGGCCAGAGCGCCCGCGATGTTCTTCTGCTTCTGAAAGGCACCAATCAGCAACAACAACACAGGGGAGGAGGGGGACGTGGGAGGGGGACGTGGGAGGGGAGAGAAGGCTGTTAGCGAGGCGGCAGCCGACAGACGGCGAGTCGAGAGTTAGAAGAAGCCAATGAGTAGAATGGGGCGGGGGGGGCAGCCAGAAGGAGAAGTAGTTACTTCAGGGGATAGACTCATGCCCTGCCCAGGCCCCCCACCCGCCCCCACCCCCCCCCCAGTTCAACCCCAGCATGATGGAGGCGGGGAGGAAAAAACAGGGAGTGTTTGTCGTGGTGTTACAAAATGTACAGATATACAAATTCCATTCAACTATCATGTTGTTTTGGGGTTTTTTATGCGACCACTCCCTTTGCCCGCCCTCTCTCCCCGTCCCCCCCGCCCCCCCCATCCCATACCATGTCACCAGACACTGGCTCTGTCAAGGACAACACAGGCTTCCTTCCTGCTCGCCACCCAAATAACTCCACATTCTGACAATAGTTACAGTTTGGACTTTAATAGTAGCAGGACTACAGTATACGCAAAGGGCCAAAAAAATTTTCCTTGGCAGCTCAGTGTGTAAGGAGTTGGTTTGGTTAATAAATTATAACCCCCATCACTAATGAGAGAGAGAGGCGAGGGGGCGGGACCTACCCCGTGCACACGTCTATCCCCGCATCCAAAAACAGATCAATGTTTTTAATTAACAAAACTAACCCCCTTATTTCAGAACAGCCACAGAAAAAAGAGAGCATCCAAAAAAAAACATACATTTACGTTAATAAATACAGATAAATGGACGGACGGATAAAGAACAAAAAAGGTTATCAATCAAGCAGTAAATAAATAAAAGTTGTCTCGCAATCCACGCTGTTGAGTAGGAGAAGCAGGAAGTGATGTCACAACATGGAAGCCAAGAGTTAAGAGAACAAACAAAAACTGGGAGCCAGCAATCA
>NC_139717.1:29304625-29339625 GCF_964188405.1 Protomyctophum parallelum
GGAGGAGGAGGAGAGGAGAGGGAGGAGTGGGGGAAGAGGAGAGGAGAGGAGAGGAGAGGAGAGGAGGAGAGAGAGAGGAGAGGAGAGGAGAGGAGAGGAGAGGAGAGGAGAGGGAGAGGAGAGGAGAGGAGAGGAGAGGAGAGGAGAGGAGAGGAGAGGAGAGGAGAGGAGAGGAGAGGAGAGGGAGAGGGAGAGGAGAGGAGTGGGGGAGAGGAGAGGAGAACACATCCACAGGACAGAGAGAAAACACACGGTCAACAGCTACAGCATGGACAGTTGGACACAGATATGTAGCACACTGGTTCCCAAAGTGGGGTTCGGACCAGGGACCCCCCAGCTAGATGATAGACATCAACCAAATGGACCTTATGGGTCTGTGACTCAGAGAGTGTACAAATGGAACCAAATGGACCCTAATGGGTCCATTATTGGTTCCATTTGTACACTCTCGGAGATTAATCAAGATTGATTTTACAACATAAATTGAGGGTCCCAGAGATAGAAATGCCATTCAATGGGGGGTCCGTAGACTAATATGCATGTCAAACTGGGGGTCATAATGGTTGAGAATCACTGCTAGAGCCGTAAAAATCTTCTCTTATGGGGGTCCCTGGCATATATTTTTCAAATGGGGGTCTGTCTGCGGGCTAATACATGTCAATTTGGGGATCCTTGAAATGAGAAAGTTTGGGAACCAGTGATGTACAACACAACAACAACACACAAACAATTGTACTAAAACACATTTTCTACACATACAACACAAGACATGGACACGTCATGATACATCGGTGTGTGAACATGCACAACTTGAGGGATGGATTGCAGAGGAGGATATTTTAGCTTTCACTCCTTTATTTGACAAATGAGAGTACATAAGTATATGGGGGTATAGTAGGGTATGCGCGTGACTGACATCAATACCCGGAAGTTATGCGGGAACTACTTCCTGGCCTTGACAGCCCAAACATCCAAACAGAAAAGTCCTATCTGATTGCATTAAACTACGTTAAACTCACTTTGCCACTCGATTTGTACTGTATTTGCCACTCACTAAGTATATGCATACGCATAGCATACACTCTGTACGAGGCAGGCAGAGAGGGACAGGGGCTAAAACCACCTAAAATCTCACAATGCCTCCTATCGCTCTAAATATGATCTGAAGGTATTTTTATATTAAAAAAATTAGGGTTCCTATCGTGACATGAAACTACACTTTCAGGAAAAAGCATTGGTGCAAGACTTAATAACATAAAATATTATAAATGTGATTTAAGACCGAGGGAGAAAAGCTTGCCTAGTCCAACACACTGACCACTCACTCTGCCCACAAACAACTAACGTTCAATATGGGGTTGGTTGTACCTCACACCTATATCACTCCAACTCATCAATGTTTTCCTTAAAATACAGCAAATTAGTGTGCAATGATGCCCATGGTCTATCTGCACAACATCTAGAGACTCACATTTCTGCATAGAGATTTGGTGTAGAGGAAGGGTGGAAAAATAGTGGTATAGAACCCTGATGATCAATGAACTATACAGGGTTTAAGTGGTTCATCAGCAGTAATGGAAACAATGGCATGTCCAGCAAACATAGACAATGAGTCCCAACTGAAGTGGGGAGTGTAGAAGTTCCCACATCCTCCTCAAAGACCTACTGTATAACATCAACCTCTGAAAAACTTGCAAAATCAAAATCCACAAGTTCTAAATAGTGTGTGCGTGCGCGCGTCCACAAGTACGTGTGTTGTCTTTCATAACGCCACTGCATGCCTGCTCTGTGTGCCAATGGCAACGAAGGAGAGCTAACTGCCAGCTGAGCTAATAAAAGTGAATGGCTATGGAGAAATGGCATTTGCATTTCATTGCGGGCCTCGACAGCGTGGAAGACCTTTGGATCAACACAGAGAATTGGGCATGTGCACGCCGCTAAGTGTCTGCAGATGTGTGTGTGTGTGTGTGTGTGTGTGTGTGTGTGTGTGTGTGTGTGTGTGTGTGTGTGTGTGTACGTGCGCAGACACGTGTGATTGCCGTCGTCTGAGAAGAGGCCCAACCCTCACTTAAAAAACACTGAAGGAAGGAAGAAAAGACAGACAGACAGACACGGACAGCGGCACAGCCTAAAAGCAGGCCAGGCACACAAAGACAGACCAATGTTAAGACAGGGATTGGACAGACAGACAAGACAGACAGACAGACGGACGTGAGAGAAAAGTGTAGTGCCAGGAGAAAATACACCACATTTCACTTCAGACAATCCGAAAAGGACATGTCGACATCTCCAAAAGAAGATTTCAAATTAAGCAACTTTCTCCTTCGGCCAATCAATTGACAGACAGACGGACAGACAGACATCACACGGCACGTCGTAAACAACAGAACAGAAACGGCGTCAAAAGGAAAAGGCACGACATCATATATTATATATTATACACGAGCGATGGTTTGGCAAAGAGAGTCGTCGTCGTCATCACCGCCAGCATATCTGAACAGTATGTGCCAATCAATACATACAGTACAACTGCACTCCCTCATACAACTTCTGCAACTTTCTGTGTGGAGTTTACATGTTCTCCCCGTGTCCCCTAGGGTAGGTAGGCTCCCTCACAAAAAACATGCAGTAATCCTGGTCTCTAAACGACCTCCCCCTGGCCAGCCAGCCGGGGTGCCTGATGGAGGGGAAAGGAACTTGGTTGGAATAACGTGTTCCTTCCACGCGCTACGTCCGGCCCGGGGGAAACTCTCCCCTGTCAGAGTGAAAAGAAGCAGCTTGGACTCCTCATGCATAGAAGGAAGCATGAGGTCAGTCCGCTGCCCACCACCCCCCGGTTGGCAGAGGGAAGTGTAGCGCCCAGGATTACATTAGATAATAATAATACAAATGTTTTAAATACAAAGTCAGTGGGATCTGGTTGGTTTGAACTCACCTGAATGACGCCCTCCATCATGCTCACCATCTTGTTGACGATGGCTATGACCTTGTGCGTCCTCTCGGAGGGGGACATGTCCTGCCGGTAGTGGGGGGACAGGACGAAGCGGCAGGCCATGTAGAGGACGTAGGTGGGGGACAGCTTGAAGTGCACCGTGGAGCTGTTGGTGTAGTTGATGACGGCCGACAGGAAGGCGTCCTCGGCTAAGGAGGGACACACAGCAGGCACGTCACAACTTGAGACTAGAACCTAGACTAGACCCTAGACTAGACCCTAGAGGGCCTAGACACACAGCAGGCACGTCACAACTGGAGACATTTAGACCCGAGATCAGATTCTATAACATGTCTTACTTGCAACGCAGAACAGTCATGATAAATCGTCACAATTTACAAGCAACAATATCTGTCTTTTCATAGTATCCTAGAGCAAAGACAATGGACTCTCTCTTTGATCAGAGAGCAGTCTAGTAATGATAAAAATGGATGAGAGCGTTATGTCCATATGGTAAAAATGTGTATATATTATAATATCAAATCGACCTTGGACCACTCCACTGACAAAGCAGGCGCAGTATCCTCTACTACTGTATGGCATGCCACGTTTTAAATGTGTGCTTATTCAATTCATACTGTACTTTGTCCTTACAATAACAGACACAGAAAGTTCAAATTTCAATCTATCAAATCAACACAAATCGAGTCTTCAGCAGAGGTGATCAGACACCACCTGGTGGTCGTCTGTCCACTTCACAAGCAGTCATGCATACTACAGCAGTGAGTCCCAAAGTGAGGACCCCTAGGTGTCCTTGAGGGAGTTCTAGGGGGTCCACAGCTAAATGATAGTTTGTAACCAAATGGACCCTTATGGGTCAGTCCATTTGGTTCCACTTGTACACTCTCAGAGTTAAAATAACATTGGTTTCACAATATAAATCGGGGTCTCTGAGATAGAAATGCCATTAAATGGGGGCCCGTAGACTAATGCATGTGAAATTAAATTTAACTGGTTGAGAATCACTGCTAGAGTCATACAAATATTCTCTTATGGGGTGGGGGGTCCCTGGCATATCTCTTCAAATGGGGGGGGGGGGGGGTCCTTGGGCTAACTGGTGTCAATTTGGGGGTCCTTGACATGAAAAAAGTTTGCGAACCATTGAACTACAGTATCGTCACTGTTGATGCCACTAATGCATTGGAGGCCACAATGAATGAATGAAGTGAAGACAACTGTATGTACATTCATATTTGCATTATACAGACACAAGAATGAGTTGCTTGCTTGCCCTCACATGCTCTCATGACATGAGTGTGTGCGTGTGTGTGTGTGTGTGTGTGTGTGTGTGTGTGTGTGTTTGTGTGTGTGTGCATGAGATTCATATGGGCGTCATGATCTCTTCCTGCTACTCACACACACACAGCATGTGTGTGGCCTCTCCCGCTGCATTGTGGGACATCACATGGTAGGAGGAACCACAAGCCGCCGTGGGCTGACAAAACAGATGAGCTCACACTACTGAAAATATACAGCGAGTGCACAATGACAGGCGCACAATGCACGCGCGCGCGCACGTTGCAGAGGAGGCTGAACAAACAGCCGAAAAGAACACGCACATCTATGTACCTATACCTATATACTAGGCTGGGGGCTGGATCAAATACAGTCACAAATCAACAAATGAAAAAAAATCTGCACACCATTTTCTGCTCCCAAATATTTATTTTACTGAAGTGGTAACGTTTCGGCCGCAGCCCTTCCTCAGATCTCTCACACACACACACACACACACACACACACACACACACACACACACGCACACAGACACGCACACGCACACACACACAGACACACACACACGCTCCAAATGCACCAAGTGACCCGGGCTCAATTCACTTAAGTCCACAAACAATGGTGTGTGTACAGACAAGGGAATGGAAGGCAGTTCAAACAATCCAGACTTCCAAGAAAAAATAAAGAACTTGGAGCAGGAGAGAGTGAGAGGGGTGTAGAGAGTGTTGTAGAGAGTGTTGTAGAGTGTGTTGTAGAGTGTGTTGTAGAGAGGGGTGTAGAGAGTGTTGTAGAGAGTGTTGTAGAGTGGGGTGTAGAGAGTGAGAGGGGTGTAGACAACGCCAGACGATGGATGGAGACGGGATAGGAAATGAGGAGTTCTCAACGCTTTTGGCTCAGTGGGGACCCCCGAAAATGCTTTGGCCATGTCTCGCGACCCCCACCCCTGCCCCCAGCCACAAATTGGCCGCTACATTAACCTCAATAATAGAGAAAATACATCATGAATAAATAATACTAACCCTAACCAGATATAATCATTACATCATTATCCATGTGTCACACGTGACTCACTCAAGGTAAAATGCACGTTAACTCTCACACACAGTGTTAGTGCCGTTTGTCTGTGTGGTCAATTGAGGTCGGTGCTGTGTGAGTTCTGGTCTATAGTGATGAAAGCAGAGTGGCGATAATTAAGGCTGTAACGAGTCAAATCAAACGCTGGACGGATTGGAGGGACTGATCAATAGTTTCCAACTATGGATCGACTCACATAACTGGTTTCATATCGGATTTCAAAGAAAATTCTATCGGAGAAAACCTGAGTAGCGCAATGTCAGACATTATTGCAAATAATTGTGCCCTTCCGGCCCTTTGTTAAATTAATAACCTGGATTTGACTGTGCACTAGTTTCGCGTTGCCTCCTGCAACGGACGCTCTATCATGTGTAAAATAAAAAGTGGAGCCTCCTCCTCACTTCCGTCTCATCTTTACAGTTGGGCATAGAAATAGAAATTGTCTAAGCATATATAGCTCACTGCCTAGCAGAAATGGTCCTGGATGTTAAAAAGTAAAATGTAAAGATATTTTAAAATATATTTTCATGAACAGAAATGCCAGGTTCCTTACTCGGAGGTGTAGCTCCAGACTGTATATAGCATTCAGAGATTGTGGAATAGTTGTCTGGCTACACAAGACTAATGAGGTCCCACGTCCCACTGGGAGGAGACCCCGGGGCAGACCAAGGATCACGTCCCACTGGGAGGAGACCCCGGGGCAGACCAAGGATCACGTCCCACTGGGAGGAGACCCCGGGGCAGACCAAGGATCACGTCCCACTGGGAGGAGACCCCGGGGCAGACCAAGGCGCAGTTGCAGGAAACGCATCGACTCACTGGCCTTGGAACGTCTCGGGATCCCCCAGGAGGAAGTCACTAATGTTGCTCTGGAGGAGAGGGAAGTCTGGAGCGCTCCGGTGGAGCTGTTGCTCCCGCGACCCGACTACGGATAAGCGGTTGAAGATGGATGGCATTCTGTAACTAAGCAAGGCCCTGCATCAAACCTGCAGTTAAATTACTATGAATGAAAGTGGGTGCCTGTAATCCTGTATTCACCCCCACAAATTATTGTGGGGATGAGAAAGAATGCAGGAGAGAAATGACAGACATAACATAACATTGTGACTGTACCATAAACCCAGTACTAGACAACTAGACAGTAAAATACTCGGGGAAGGAGATGGAAGGTAAAAAGCAAAGCCGTTGTTGGCCATACACTTACAGTTGTCCCTGAACTCGATGCTGGCAGGCAGCGTCACCTCGGGGCCGGAACCTGAACCGTCCTGGGACCTGTGGAAGGACAGCACAGTCCACGGTGAGGATGGGGAGGAGGAGGGGAGGAGGAGGGTGGACGTGAAGGTGAGGATGGGGGGGAGGAGGGTGGACGTGAAGGGGAGGTGGTTTCTGGTCAACCAGTGAACCAGGTCTCTGCGTTCAGCCTGCTGTCCACAGACGCCCGCCGCTCTAACGGACGAACCCGCACCTGCCTAGTGTACACCATTGCTGTGTGTAGACGGACTACTGACCTCAACGTCCACGTGAGCTACAGTGTTGAGTGTATTAGCAAAGTAAAGGAATGCCGGTGTTCCTGTGTGTGTGTGTGTGTGTGTGTGTAAGGGTGTGTATTATTGATGTGGAGGCTGTGCACAGAGAATGGTACTGGGTCTCTGATTACCCCTCATCTCACGGGGCATAACCGATGATCGGGTAACAAAGTGGGTGGGACGTACAGTAGTGTATTGCACTCATGTGCGTGAGTGTGTGTATAACTGCACTAAAAGCATGGAATACGGATGTGTATATTACAGGAAACTCCCGTTTAACTTGAGGTTTACGGGCAAATCTAGTGCCCATAATTGCCCGTTAACTCCTCTTTTCACGCAGTCATGCGTGATTAGACTATGCCGCTTATGAACGTCATACAACGTTCCTTAGCTTAAAGGATATTTTCCAGAGCTGTGTAAAAAAAAAAAAAAAAAAACTGTCAACCACACAGATGTTAAATTCCCAAACTTTCATCTATTACAACTCCTAAACACTCCAGTGCTCTCTGACACCCGAGTACTGCATGGACAAGGTTGTCCCTGCACAGAAATGGACAAGGTTGTCCCTGCACAGAAATGGACAAGGTTGTCCCTGCACAGAAACACAGACCTGCCATCCTGTTGCTCTCCTCTGATCATGGGTTTGACCATGCCTCTCTCGCTGCCATTGGCTCGGTCCATCTCCAGCTTCCCTGAGCTCTGCGCGCACACACACACACACAGTCACAGTAAACACGGTTAGGTTTCCATGGTGATTCTAAAATTACTCTTCATGTGATGTGAGCACCGCGCTCTGACTTTAGGTGCGTTACCCGTTCAAAACATATCAAATAAATAACGGTAGTTGGTCTCGCACTCAGGCTGGATAGCCGAAACTTTTGTCCCTGTTCAAAAATGAAATAAATATTTTTAACTTTGTGTGCGACCCACTACTGTTATTTATTTGATTCTTAAATTACTCCCATGGTTCTATATGTACCATGTACTGTAACTCTATATTCCACAGTGATGTTTCAATCATTCCAAAGATTTAACACATTAATCAACAAAGTACAAGCTAGTTGTACATTTGAAATGATCAAAACAGTCCATATGTTAAGTCTTCATTTTCAAGATGCAAATGACATACTGTGTGCACAATGCAAACAGAGAGCAGAAATCAGTACCTTGCTGGTGGGAAGGGCCGCCCCACTGTGGATGTCTCCGTGAAGATCAAAGGTGGTCTCTGGTACACTCCTGTAGGAGACGAAAGACAGAAGATTCTAGCTCAGCAAATGTCATTATGGAACACAACAAGACACTAAAGCTGCATGCAGCTTACAGACAAAGACAGACACCATAACACCATGAGGGAGATGGAATTGCAACACTGTACACGGTGAATGAATGCTGCACTATTTTCTCACACGCAGGCACGGAACTACGCACCGCTCTCTTCACGACTACGCATGCCAGTGGTAACAGGGAATGACAGTACAATATACTGTAGACAGTGGGGAGAGTTGTTTATCTGTATGAGGGATTGTTTTTCAAGAGGCTTTTGTTTACTCACATACCCTGGCAGTGACAAAAGGACACCGATGACATGCACAGTTGCACACACACACACACACACACACTTTTCTTCCTGCTGTGAATGGCACCTATAGAGCGTCGCAGTCCCACCCCCTTTCAGAACGACGAGTGGCCCAGGAAATTAATCCCAATGCATTTTGCCCATAGGCTTTTCTTCGCGGACAAAGCCAACTCGGATCGTGACAAATCATGACAATGAACACTATGTTTTGGGCCGACCAAATAATTAGTAAGAAGAAAAACAAAACAAAAAGTGTTGTACACTGCCTTTATTTTCTTCTTTCTAATTATTTGATCGGCCCAAAACATTGTGTTTATTGTCATGATTTGCCGCAACTCGAGTTGGCTTTGTCCGCGGCGTAAACGTCTTTAAATAAATACTTTTTGAAAAGCCTATGGAGAAAATTAATAGGGAATTATTTCCTGGGCCACTTGTCGTTCTGAAAGGGGGCGGGACTGTGACGCTCTATAGGCTGAATTACAGACAAAAATCGATACTCCATTGAGCTTTTCCAATACAATGGGTCAATCAAACATTGGGTTAAATGGACCAGGGGTGAATAATAACAATTGGCTAGCTGTGTAAATCATCAACATGTCACAGTATAAGTTCATGTGTGTAAGTTTGTGTTTTTAATTCACTGACAGTGAATGTAACTTATGTTACTGCCTGAAATAATGTGCCAACGTTAACGCGACACACTTTCGTTTTCAGCCATCTGTATATTTTTCCAAGGGTATACAGTCAGTGCAATATATTTGGTCTGTTGTTTCCAAATGGCAATATCAGCCTACAATTATCCCACCAAATATGGATTTATAGAGGAGTGTTTTGGTGTTGGTCCATAACATTAGACCGCCCACTGTGGGTGGAGCAGTGTGGTTGATGACGGCTGTTCCAACTTCTCTGTCACACATTTGGGAGGCTTCCCTTCCCTTCAAACCCCTCTCTTTCTCCTTCAGTTCATTCCACATTTATCCTGTTGCATTCCCAACTATTATGGTTTGTCTCTCCACCACTAATGCATTTAATTCTCTTTCCGACTATTGCTATCTTTCTACGTTTGGTTACTTTCCCACCCTCTTTCCCCACCCTCTCTCCTTCCCCATCTCTCTCTCATGCATAATCCATAGTGTGGTGGTGAGGACATGCTAGTTTTAACGCTGGATTATGGCACTGTGCCACTAAACAAATTCAATAAATAAATGGGAGGCGAATGACAAAACCAATCGATGAATGGAGTGGGTAGAGACGGCCGATGTGCTTTACCACAACAGCCTGGAGGTCAAATCACAGGCTATGACGAACAATCAGTAAAATAAAATAAAAACGGCATCTCTATCTCTCTATCTGTCACGGCAAAGGACAAATGCACACGCAATACACATATATAAGCGTTCTCATTAGCTGAGGTTTTTCTAAACAGCATTTTTTTTTTTACCCACAAGAAGTCAATAGTCTAAAAAAAACAGACGTTACGTCTCCAATGAAACCGTTTTCCCTTAACCCAAGACCATTTAGAAATATCTAGCATTTCAGCTGCTGTGAAAATAATTACTTACGAAACAGTGCGAGTACAGTAAATACACACACTTCACAGGTCCTCTCATTTGCCGGGTTCCATGTGCTTATAAAGTGGCGAGTCCTTTGCAGACAGCGACGGAGTAATTTAGCGTATATGGCAGGAACACCGGAGGCTCCCAGGACCGTACACCACGTTCACATCTCTCCCTCTTCCTACAGTATGTCTCGTCTCGTTCGCCCCGTGTTCAGTCTACTGTATGGGACCGTCACTCGCAGTCACACCACAATCAGCCAGTGACATGCTCTCTCTCTGCGTGTGTGTGTGTGTGTGTGTGTGTGTGTGTGCGTGCGTGCGAGGAGGACACACCCCAGACCATGCTGATCAGATTAGAGGGCCTCGGTTCTTGAAAGCCATAACTCCAAACCTCCTCTCCTTCTCTCTCTCTTCTTCTTCTCTCCTCCTCCTCTCTGCCTAACCCTCAAACCTCTCCTCTTTTTCTATCCCTCCCACCTCTCTCTTCTCCAAGTCTCTATTCTCTCAGTTTATACAGCCTTCTCTGCCTTCCCTCTACAACAGGGGTTTTCAGCTGATTAGGAACCAAGAACCACCACCTAGGGGTGTGCATGATTAAGAAATTATGACCGATATCCGATCTCCGATTCCGATACCACAATGGAAACAAACCACCACCCTGACTAAGAATCAACGTGGGGACCACTGTGTTAGGTGGGGGGATAGGGGGTGTGGTGTGTGTGTGTGTGTGTGTGTGGGGGGGGGGGGGGGGGAGTCTGAAATAATTACATTTTGACAGTTAATCGACAGAATTTGTTTAATTTGTTAATTTGAGGTGAATTAAATCAAGCCCTTAACAGTCAGTAATTTAACTGACATATTATGCTAGTGGTCCGGAGCTACTCCTTTCCCATGGTCGCCCTTACTCTGTTCTCTTAACCTTCCATATTAAACTCATAGATAGCAGACACATGCGATTGCATGATTATATGGGAACATTTCCTAATAGACTCAACCAGTCAGTGATGCATGAACCTCACACACAGCCACAACTCTGCACACAAAACACTCCTGACCACACGCACACACACCTACCAATCCACAACACACAGACCTCTACCAACCACACACACTTCAAAGGCACTCACACACCCAAAGCTATACAACCGATCCTGCAAAACACACACAATGTGCCCCTCCCATCCCATCCCATCTCACCCAGACTTGTGTCTCCCTCTCATCATGGAGTTGGGGTCCCGCTTGCCCCCCTGGTCGTACGCCGGGTCCACGAACTTGAAGACGTGGGCGGAGCCGAACTGGAGGGTGGAGCCCGAGCGCAGCACGGTGGTCTCCGTGACGCGCTGGCCGTCCACGAAGGTGTCGGCGTCCTGGCCGCGCGGCGTGACGGTGACCAGGCCCTCGCTGTGCATCAGGTTACAGTGGTGAGGCAGGATGCCAGGGCCAAACAGCTACACACACGCGCACGCGCACACGCACACGCACACAGTAATAGTTAACACATTTGATCTCGTCCTGATTAATGAATTGCGTGACGAGTAGGCTCGTCTTGATGCGTTTGATATCGCTATAAGTATAAGATTGCTTTGCTATTTTCCATTTTTTTAACCGCTCCGGTTGCTGTGCACGGTTGCTAGCCATTAGCTTCTGTTTTACGGCGATATCCGTGGTTTTGAACTAATCGGCGATGTTCAGAGGTCTTTTCTGATTATCCGGTGAGCGCGATGGGAACATTGGCGTTTTCTAGAGCAAGGATGGACCTCATTTTTCAGAAATAAATTAATTAATACGTTTTAAAATGCTAGTGTCGGTGTCAAACGTAATGAACCTGGCAGGGATACAGAACTGGGTGGCATAATTTAAAAATGTTACATTCCAAATGTTTCTGAAAATGTCCTTAATTACTTAATTCAACTGCACGTCTTGTGTTTATACCAGCAAGGACACTGTTCTGCACCAAAATAACTTTGAGGGAGACGCTGGACATTTGTAAAGTGGATCAGGTTAAAACTCAAACAGAATCATTGAATGAAGCGACGTATAGCTACCTGGATTGCTCCCTCGTCCGTGCAGTCGGAGCCCACCTCTGTGATACTGTGCTGGAGACGGTACAACTTTGGTTTGTCCCGAGAGTCTGATCCATCTGAACACACAACATATACTGGAGTCAGTACTGGCCTGGGTACATTCTGACAGACAACATATACTGGAGTCAGTACTGGCCTGGGTACATTCTGACAGACAACATATACTGGAGTCAGTACTGGCCTGGGTACATTCTGACAGACAACATATACTGGAGTCAGTACTGGCCTGGGTACATTCTGACAGACAACATATACTGGAGTCAGTACTGGCCTGGGTACATTCTGACAGACAACATATACTGGAGTGAGTACTGGCCTGGGTACATTCTGACGGACAACATATACTGGAGTCAGTACTGGCCTGGGTACATTCTGACGGACAACATATACTGGAGTCAGTACTGGCCTGGGTACATTCTGACAGACAACATATACTGGAGTCAGTACTGGCCTGGGTACATTCTGACAGACAACATATACTGGAGTCAGTACTGGCCTGGGTACATTCTGACAGACAACATATACTGGAGTCAGTACTGGCCTGGGTACATTCTGACAGACAACATATACTGGAGTCAGTACTGGCCTTGGTACATTCTGACAGACAACATATACTGGAGTCAGTACTGGCCTGGGTACATTCTGACAGACAACATATACTGGAGTCAGTACTGGCCTGGGTACATTCTGACAGACAACATATACTGGAGTCAGTACTGGCCTGGGTACATTCTGACAGACAAACACGAGTAAAGTACACATACTCAAACAAATATTCAGACACGCGTTCTCTCTTTATCACACACACACACACACACACACAGAGAGAGAGGGGCACATCTGGCAATTTCTTTCAAAGTTAACCGTTGATTGAACAGTGTGGACAGTTGGAATTGAAAGCGCATCAGATGATTGACATGTCGTCATCATTGCGAACGCACTGAGCACTAACTATGAGACCCTGCAGATCATGTCTGTGTGTGTGTCTGTCTCTGTCCCGCTGTGACACCACCCGCCCGCCACCAGAGGGCGCAGCTGTAGCACACACACACACACACACACACACACACACACACACAAGCGCACACACACACACACACACACACAGTAGAAAACTTAAAAAAATTACTAACTAAAAAGAAAAAAAAGGTACGTAATTTATTCTAATTGTTGTTATTGCAATTTACGAGCTGCGTTCGCTTCCCGCGTTTGCGCGTCTTACTTGTTAGTACTTGATGATTTTTAGTAAACATTTGTTTAGTAAAAAGCAAAGCAGCAGATTAGTTCTCAAAAGAGGAAAGAAGTTTAAAACCGGAACACTAGTGATTTTGAAAGAAATGTCAACCATGGCAGTTCAAATAAGCCTATATACTGTACAGCCCTATATGACCCTCTGAAAACATAAATCAAGTTATAAATCAATCTGACAGCTGGCCGCATAAACATAAGGTTTAGTGGACTTAAATGAACATAATAGTGGTTTGCATGATGTATGTGTAGCCCAGTGCTGACAGATAAATGTTTCATAATTCCGGCTTTCCCGAAACCAAACAGGTTCTCAGAGGACCAATTTGTTCTATACAATGCGTTTGTTCGCTTTCTCCCCAATGATAGAATTATTGTCCTTCCTCGCTCCATTCGTCCCCATTCGACCTCGCCGTACTTTGTTTCGGCAAGAAGTAATGCCGCAGCCTTACAGCTTAACCCATTTTGACCTGGGAACGATTCTACAAAATAATGTCTTCTAAATCCTGACAGTTTTCTGAAAAAATTAAACCCATGTTTCTATATACCGTAAGTGGTTCTCAAACTATTTAATGTCAAGGAGCCCCAGAATTATCTTTAAAGGAGAATTCCATGCTAGAAGGCTTTCTTACCTTTATTTGTAGTTGTTACGTCCCCACCAAAGAGGTCCAGGTGTTATTTTGTGAAAAAGTGCATTATTGGCTAATGGCTATTTCCCCTAATGGGTGTTGTTTTGTGCTAATTTGCTTATTTCCATCGAAATAAGTAGTAAAGTGTGCCGCTTGGGATACTATTTACATTATAAAGAGAGGTTATATAAAAAGAGATGGAAATAAGCGAATTAGCACCCCAATGCCCCATTCAATTCAATGCAATTCAATTCAATTAATTGAGGGCTTATGGTAGGGGAAATAGCCAATAATGCGCTTTTGCACAAAATAACACCTGGACCTCTTTGGTGGGGACGTAACAACTACAATCAAAGGTAAGAAAGCCTTCTAGCATGGAATTCTCCTTTAACACTGGGGACAATCCCACCAAACCACCCCCACTCAAACCACACCCCCTGCCAGGACAACCAGCCTATCAGGAGCAGCTAGACAAAGGACATAGGAGGGAACAGAGAGAGAGAGTGTTCAGGAGTGGTTAATGGTTTACCTTCGTGGTGGCGATAAGCGTAGTAGGCATAGTGATTCCCTCGCCCTAGGCAGACAGGCAGACAGGCAGGTAGGAGGTAGGTAGGAGCACACATGCAGAGTAGGGCCACATACACACACACACAAGACATACATACGTGTGACGCACGCACACACACACACCATGCCGTAAGAAGGCAGGGGAGGACACACACGCGCACACACACACATACAGCAGAGGGTGAAAATGCAGCATAGAAGGAGGAAAAAATGCAGCATACCATATACCCGTTAATTCCACACACACACACACACACACACTCACACACACACGCACACAGCAGAACCACCACTTCAACGTCCCCTCGTGGAAGGTTTTCCCAAAGCCAGTAAAGCAGTCAGTCAACCTGACGGTAGATGAAGTAGCAGAGTGACAGGGGGGTTAGTGCAGGAGGCTGGAACACGCTGGGCGCGCTGGGTTCCCGAAACCATGTCAGCGCTTTCAGCTTTGTCTCGTTTTTACCGTTAGTTAGTGGAAGTAAAGACACAGAGTCGTGTTTGGGGAAACCAGCAGGCACACGTTCAATTAAAAGGGAACTACATACAGGATGGTAAAAGGAGGGGGTGAGGATCAGTGGCAGAAAACAAGCTGTTATAAGAGCTGGAGGAGAAAGGGGGTTGAGCGAGTCAATTTTTTTTTTGCAAGGTCCAGGCGTCTCACTAAACGCAAAAAACTTGCAAATAAAGTTCTAATAACTCCTCTCTCTGCAGTTGACAAATTGACTCTGTACTTTTTATATTAATCTTAATATATAATATTGGACCACCGCAAAATTCAGAAATAGAAACCCTGGACAAGAGCAATTTGTGAAATGCTCAGAGGTGCGTTCGTTCACCACCAAGGAGGGCAATGCTGTAGAACAGCGAGGAAATCATTCATCTTAACACAACTTCCAAGTGAATGCACCCCAAGAGAGAGAGAGAGAGAACAGAAAAGGACACCCAAGGGCATTGCATGGGGGGGAGGCAGAGTAGGCAGTGGATCAAATGGGTCCAAAGTGAGCAACTCGATGCAGTCAGTGTCTCGACTGAAAGGAGAATCTTTCAGTTGTCAAACACCTTGATCCTTTTCTGACGTCGTCGTTTGTGACTCTGTCAGACCTTCAGATGCACTTTCTGTCAGTGAGTCCAAACCAATGGTTCAGTTATTGCTACTGTTAGACGGATGATAGGTTATCGGTTTACTAATGATCCTATAGACCATTTATATGAATTTGTGTTGTTCTTAATCCAGAGCAATTTACAGTATAAGCAAGAACATCTGCTAAATTGCCTAAATCGCTATTATATTTTACAGCACCTTCTAAACTCTGCTTTTAGATTATATATAAGGTTCATTACAATTCTTATTACTAATATAGATATCTGGTTAATCTTTGTCTATTTCTAGACAAAGATTAACCAGACATCTATATTAGTAATAAGAATTGTAATGAACCTTATATAGAATCTAAAAGCAGAGTTTAGAAGAATTGCACATCAGAAATCCTCTGGGTGTGTGGAGTGTGTGTTGAAGCAGGAGGTGTCCTCTGGGTGTGTGGAGTGTGTGTTGCAGCAGGAAGTGTCCTCTGGGTGTGTGGAGTGTGTGTTGAAGCAGGAGGTGTCCTCTGGGTGTGTGGAGTGTGTGTTGAAGCAGGAGGTGTCCTCTGGGTGTGTGGAGTGTGTGTTGAAGCAGGAGGTGTCCTCTGGGTGTGTGGAGTGTGTGTTGCAGCAGGAAGTGTCCTCTGGGTGTGTGGAGTGTGTGTTGCAGCAGGAGGTGTCCTCTGGGTGTGTGGAGTGTGTGTTGAAGCAGGAAGTGTCCACTCACCTTGGCAGACACGGGACATGTGACTGCTTGTCTAGTGCAGTGGCTCCCAAAGTGGGGTCTGGGGACCCCAGGGGTCCATGAGGGAGTTCCAGGGGGTCCCCAGCTAAAAGATAGTTTGGAACCTAAAGGACCCTTATGGGTCTGTAACTCGGAGAGTGTACAAATGGAACTAAATGGACCTGTACACTCTCAGAGTTAAATTAATTCATGTCAAACTGGGGGTCCTTTAAATGAAACGGGTTGAGAATCACTGCTAGAGCCATGAAAATATATAATATATCTTTTCAAATGGGGGTCCGCTGGCTAATTAGTGTCAATTTGGGGGTCCTTGTGAATAAGTTTGGAAACCACTGGTCTAGTGTAATAACTGCAGCGACACTGCCTCCTGGTGGTCACTGCACTAATACTCACCACTACAACACATACAGCGGAAGCCGCATACTTTGATCCGAGAGAGAGAGTGTGTGTGAGTGTGTGAGTGTGAGTGTGAGTGTGAGTGTGAGTGTGAGTGTGAGTGTGAGTGTGTGTGTGTGTGTGTGTGTGTGTGTGTGTGTGTGTGTGTGTGTGTGTGTGTGTGTGTGTGTGTGTGGCGCAGCAGGGTCCTACCTGGGCTGAGCTCCACTAGGTAGGGTAGTTTCTCTGGAGGAAGAGACCCGTCCAGAGGCTTCCCTCGCTGGGCCTTGTCCTCCGCCTTCCTGCCCTTCTTGCTCTGGTAGTCTGGAGGTCTCTTCTTCAGCTGGAACACCAAGGCTCCTGGTGCACGCACGCACACACACAGTCACACACACACACACACACACACACACACACACACACACACACTTACTGGAAAGATGCCACGTTGTACAATGCTATTATCGTTACTCTGCTCCCTAGAGTTCCTAAATGGTTCTGTACCAAATCAATACAACAAAATCTCACCAAATGAACCCAAGGAACAAAATATTCTGTTTTGGTTCTGCATGAGAGGCTAAATCTCATCAAATGGTGGTCCGACCGTTAATCGAAGAACGACTGACATAGAAACATAGCTTTTTCAGAAAACTGTCAGGATGTAGATTTTTAGAATCTGATCTCAGGTCAGAATGTGTTAAAGCCATAAGTCTCTTTGCTACCCAGAACACACAATCTGTGGCGGGAACCCTTGTGGAAGTAACTTCAGTACATCATCCCTGTTAACCATGGGGCTGTATGGTATAGGGAATAGTAATGGCAGGATTACGCCAGTAGGGGGAAGCAGAGACGAGGAGAAGTAGAAGTTAAATGATGGTGCCTTTCCCAGCAGCTCGCTTTAAGGTGTGGCTGGTCATAAATGGTGAGGGAGAGGACACATCCCAAACAAACAGAAACCCCACAAACAAATAGAAACCCGACAATCCTGAGGCTTCCATAAACAAGAGACAAATTGAAGACTATGCAAAGGATATGTATTATTACAGAAGGAGGGGAGGACACTGGAGAAGCACAGACACTTCTTCTGCCTTTTATTAGGTGCTAGTATACAGAAGGACTAAGGTTTCGACCTATGCTGTCTTCATCAGAGTCAAGTCCATAAACAAGAGACAAACTGAAGACTATGCAAAGGATATGTATTATTACAGAAGGAGGGGAGGACACTGGAGAAGCACAGACACTTCTTCTGCCTTTTATTAGGTGCTAGTATACAAAAAACGACTAACATTCCGACCTATGCTGTCTTCATCAGAGTCAAGTCCATAAACAAGAGACAAACTGAAGACTATGCAAAGGATATATATTATTACAGAAGGAGGGGAGGACACTGGAGAAGCACAGACACTTCTTCTGCCTTTTATTAGGTGCTAGTATACAAAAAACGACTAACGTTCCGACCTATGCTGTCTTCATCAGAGTCAAGTCCATAAACAAGAGACAAACTGAAGACTATGCAAAGGATATGTATTATTACTATAATATTGGTAAGTGGTTCCTTCATTGACGGGGTCGCCCCAGGGTCTAACTTGGTCCTCTTCTTTTTCCATTCTACACCAAATGTCTGCAGTCTATAAACTCACAACAAGTTACATGGTGCGCCTGCAGATTGGCTAGTTTTGCTGAATGCTTGTCTGAGAATAGGGATGTTAGGATTCATGTGGTCAAGTAAAAACTAACTAGGTATATTATATACACACTACATTTTACATTCACACTGTGTGTGCGTGTGTGTGTGTGTGTGTGTGTGTGTGTGTGTGTGTGTGTGTGCGTGTGCGTGTGCGTGCCTGACCTCTGTCAGCAGGCCAGTCTCTGAAGATCTTCAGTGGACACTCTGCGTCATCCAGGATAACTGTTGTAGTATACAACGTCTCTTTACCCGACTTCTCGTCTTGCTGCGGGGGCGAAAAATAGTGCACAACAACATCAGACAAAATGAACAATTTCACAAACAAGAACACGATATATATGCAGAGAGGAGTTCCACCGCGCCTCGAAGCCTGTGGCAGGCTTATCTGGTGCATCTCAGAGGCAGGACGGGTAGCAAGAGGACGGAAGGCACTGGAGCAACTCAAAGACAGTTTAAGCCCTTTTGGTGTTAGCATTATGCTATGCTTTAGCTATTGAAAAATAGTAGATCTACAAGCTCATAGCGTGCCACGAGCTTGTAGGTCTGCTATTTTTGAAAAATCGAAGAACAACTGACATAGAAACAGCTTTTTCAGAAAACTGTCATTTTCAAACAGACATTTTTAGAATCTGATCTCAGGTCAGAATGGGTTAAAGATCTAGAACAGTCCGACTCTCCATCATTTAGCTGGGGACAAGAGTGAGCGTGTAGATCACGCACGCCATCGTGTGTGTGTGTGTGTGTGTGTGTGTGTGTGTGTGTGTGTGTGTGTGTGTGTGTGTGTGTGTGTAAAATAAACAGTAAGGTCTCTTGGGGGCTTTTTATCCGATTGGCTCCCGAGTACAACTTGCGTCGTTTTGTGCGATTGGTTACAGCTGGTGTCTGTCAACGAGCTGGGAGACGGGGGGGCAGCTGTAGACAGTACAGCAGACAGGGTCAACATGACTGGACACACACACACACACACACGCACACACACAGAGCATCTGCTGCTACCGCATGGCACTTTGTATGATGGCAATTGAATTACATTTCTCCAAAGGTCTGCATGCTAAATACATTCCTGCAACTGCAATCTGTTGGGGTGTGTGTGTGTGTGTGTGTGTGTGTGTGTGTGTGTGTGTGGGGGGGGGGGGGGTAGAGGAAGCAGCACCCATAAACACCATGTAATTGTATTAAAAGCATTCTTGGCATAACCCCCCCACCTTGGCCGTTACCACGGCGATATGGTTCGACTGAGTCGACGTGGCCAATGATGACTGTTTGACGTACAGTCCATTGTGTAGTGCTGTGCTTCCTCACAAAGAAAGGCCAGACCTTTTCACTTCCACAACTCGCTGGGGCTCCTTCAATTGCACCCAGAGCTCTCTGTGTGTGCGCGCGTGTGTGTGTATGTGTATGTGTATGTGTATGTGCGTGCGTTAGTGTGTGTGTGCGTGCTGCCACTGTAAACTAGTTATTGTGAGTTAGATGGAAGTAAGTGACACAATTTCACTCCCCGACGGTATGACGTGATGTTCAGGTTGCGGCCGATGTTTAATTTCCTCTGGGGAAAGGATGTGAGGCAACGACATCCAACTTTGCAGTTTTTTATCACTTTCCCTGCGATTCGCGAGTTGCCTGAGTAATGTTTTTAATTGTTTAATCCACATTTGTAATCAGTTTTAAGTCATACAGGCACCGGACAGAATGGGATATGAGACGCGTTTTGAAAATGGAAATGACTGATTATTAACTTCCCGTTCACCGGATCAGCTTTTGTTTTGGTTCTCTTCAAAATAAGACATTCGCGTGGCGGAAAAGCTTGGCGTGAGAGATTATAAACTATGACTTAACCTTGGCAGAGAAAGACCAAACATCTTAAGAAGTGAACATGTCCTTGTTGAGGTCCAATCTGAAGTGCATTGTTACCCGTGCGATGCAGTACTCTCTGGGGTTCTCCTTCTCCAGGCCGTACTTCTCCAAGGCCTCCACCACGGCGAAGTCTGCCGTGTCCGTGGTCGACAGCAGCATGGTCTTATAGGGGATGTTGGGCTTCAGACTGTCTGCGTAGATCCTCAACGTTCCTCCTGGAGAGAGAGAGAGAAAGAGAGACAGAGTGAGGACGGCAAGGATATATATTGAATTCTACAACAGGTCGTTTCGAGGAAGCAATCTGATTGGTTGAAACGGTTTCTAACCGTTGATCAAACCCGCACTGTTCACCACCTAATCAAAACAAATAATTCAGCTGCTCTGTTCTCCCAGGGCGCTAGCAAACTCCGTGGCTAGGCTAGTTAGTTTCTTGGGACATTTGTGGTCGTAGTGACTACATCTGTCATTAAAGAAATATATTTTTTCAGCGATTTTCTTAGTTTTAAGGGTAACTGTTGTAGAATTGCAATATTACACTTGAGGGTGTGGTTTAACGTGATTATTGCCACGACAGTGATGCGGTAAGGAACGAGACGAAGTCGAGTTCCGCAAGCACCACTGAAGTTAACCCACACCCTCTCGTGTAATATTGCATAAATATCCAAGTATGCAGTATGTATGAATTATAAGTCACAGTACAGTATACACTGTTAAAGTAGAGTATACTGTATTAAGTGTACATCATAGGGCACACAGAAAGAAACTCAAATCACACGTGCATGCCACCGCAACATCTTAGGCCTAGAATTATACTTTGTTGTGCACCGGTGTTCCATGCTGAGAATGTCAGATCTACAAGATCATTGTGCTTTACAATGAGACACATTGTGAGCTTGTAGATCTACGGGACACCATTCTACGACCAAGTTTAAATCAAACTTTACGTTATGCAATGTTTTTCTCTTTAACCCATTTTGGGCGGGAACCCATTTTGGTGTTTTAAATAGGTTATAATTTAGCTATTGAAAAATAGCAGATCTACAAGCTCAGAGCGCGCCACCGAGTGGCGTGCTACGAGCTTGTAGGTCTGCTATTTTTTTTAAATCGTGAAAATGTGGCGCAAATTTGGAATATATATTTTTTCAGAACGAATGTTTTTAACTTCTGGGAGGGTCCTTGGAACAACATATTTTCAGACGGGGGTCGGAGGCCAATTACATACAATTTTTGGGGTCCTTGACATGAAATATTGAGCACCACTGATATAGTAACACAGGTATTTCAGAAAACAGATGTCTTTTTAATTTTGACGTCAGGCCTAAATGGGTTAATAAAATATCCCCATCCACATGGAACATTTGAGATCTTTTTTCCCCCCCACACAGGAGAACAACGAAATCATACACTCATAGCAGAGATGCTATGAGAGTACCCAAAGAAACGCGTAGCCACATTTATACTTTGTCAAACGGCCGTGTTGCTCAATGACAGACACTGAAAGTAGTATAAACTGGCCCCATGTCACAGCTGTGAAGTCACATTTCCAAAAAGTTCAGTTTTCACTGTTCACACAGTAAAAGGAAAACAGCATTTTAAAAATAAATCGAGTAGTATATGTTTTCAAAAGGTTTGGTGACCCAAAACACCAAACGCAAAAACTGAAAGCGTAAGCTGTAATTAATAATAAAAATAAATAAAAAAATAAACTGAATGTGTGGGTGTATCCTCAGTTCCAATGAAAACATTTAACTTCAAAACGCAGCCTTGCTTTAAGTGTATTAAACAGAATTTTATAGAGCACTTTTCACATCTCCATATTACACACAGCAGTTTAGAAATGTGCATGGTTGCGCGTTCCGAAGAGACAGGTTGCGAGGGGGGGCAGACAGTGTCCCTCTCAGAAAAGACAGATTGCAATCGACCGTTACTCTGAGACAGTGGACAGTGTCCCTCTGAGACACAGGTTGCCGGGGACAGCATCCCTCCGAGACACAGGCTGAAGGAGACAGTGACCCTCTGGGACACAGATTGCAGGGACAATGTCCCTGTGAAAGACAGGAGTGCAAGGGGACAGACAGACAGGAGTCGTGTCACTTGGAAGACAACTATAATGAGTAAGCAGTAGGGTCGGGATCACGTTTTCTTTTGCCACCGATCCGATTACGATCATTTGATTTTGAGCATCTGCCGATACCGATTTTTCCCGATATTTATATTTATAGAACACGTTTATGCCATCACAATAGTACAATATCCCAAATCACAGATAATATCCAGTTTAACCCATTTTGACCTGAGGACGATTTGAGTTTAAAAATGTTCGCTCTGAAAGAATATATATTCAAAGATTTACACCACATTTTCACGATTTTTCAAAAATAGCAGACCTACAAGCTCGTAGATCTGCTATTTTTCAATAGCTAAAGCATAACTTAATGCTTGAAACACCAAAAGGGGTTCCCGTTCAAAATGGGTTAATATCATGATATGGATATCATATTCATACTAGGGATGTCCCGGTCACGTTTTTCTTGGCTCCCAATCCGATTCCGATCATTTGAAAATGTCGTGATCGGCCCCGATTTCCGATCACCCCGATCCGATCGGGACAACCCTAGTAAGCAGGTGATCGTTTCTGCTGTCCTGGCCAAGACTCCCCATCTCAACTGGCACTTCCTGGTTAAATAAAGGGGAAAAATACATACATAATGGGCAATGATTCAGTCAGTGTGGTGCTCCAGGATCCTTCCGTACGCCTGGGGGGTACGGGGGGTTGACCTTGGGGCCTGTATGTCATTTTGTTTTTGGACCCAGGGACTACAAACAACACAATTCCCTTTGTACTCAAGTCGGCACACACACGACGGCTGCGGTACCGGTTGGCCCATGTGTTCTCAGAGTGGAATCGGTGGCAGCAGTTCATATACGACCGGCCTCGTCTCACTTTGTTCTGCTGACTTTGCGCAGAGAGGAAATGTCTAATTCTGTGCTTTGCGTCAGTGTCAGAAATTATCACCTTTAGTAAAAAAAATCCCACAACACACACAAACAGTGTTCTGTGGTGGAGGTTCGCTGCATAGAGGAAAAAAAAATGAAAAGCCAAGAGGAAACCCATTTGAAACGCCATGACACACAAATAGTGTTTTGAAATGGAAACCTGCCTCATTGTCTGACCACATTGTCTATGTAGTTTGTCTGAGAGAGTGATAGGGTTAGTGTGTCTCTCTGTCCAGCCAACTCATGTATTTATATACAGCATATGTGTATAGATGTGTGCGTGTGTGCGCCCGTGCGTTTGTGTGTGTGTGTGTGTGTGTGTGTGTGTGTGTGTGTGTGTGTGTGTGTGTGTGTGTGTGTGTGTGTGTGTGTGTGTGTGTGTGTGAGAGTGTTAGATAATGTTATTTGTGTAATTGAGTCACAGCGAGTTACCCACTAAACACACAGTCCCTGTGAACGCCTCCACACTGGTGGGGATATTTATGGCCGTCTGTCTCACTTTTTGTTTTCTGTTTTTCATAGCCAGCTAGAGTGTGTGTTTGCGTGCGCACGTGTGAAACCAACAGCCCCAACTCACACATACACAGTACAGAAATCTGAAAATATAAAGTATGTAAATGTCGTTATACCGACAGTGGTGGGCTTGGGATATATCATGGATGAACATATTGTATACTGTGATATTTTGGCAGGGCGACATTGCAATTAGAATGTTTGGGATATTGCCCAAGCAACAAAAAGAAAAACAGTTCATTTTGATTTTAGTTTCAGTCATAGTTTTTCTTGAATAGTTTTAGTCACATTTTAGTCACCTGGAATGTTTAAGTGGTTAGTTTTAGTAGACTAAATCTACATTTAGTCGACTAAAATGTATTTTGGCGGTCTGTGATGCCGTCGTAAATGGCTGATTTTACACTTGCTGACAATAGCCGATCTATCACAGCTATATTGTGTGTGCTGTCGCAGCTATTTTCAGCATGCAACAAAGTGTAAAATGACATATATTACACTGGATCTCTTGTCCACTAGTCCCTTCCTAACATTTTAGTCTACCGGTAGTTTTTTTATTTGTCGACGAATTTGTCAGTAAATTGACTCTCAGTTTTAGTCCATTTAGTTTTCGTCAGTGGAAAAAGGTAGTCACCGGACAGGACATAAAATCGTCTTAGTTTTTAGTCGACGAAATCAACCACACAAACACACACCAGAATCAGGCCTGCCGTTATTGCTCTTGAAGCAAAAGTCACCGGGAAAAAAATCGTCTTAGTTTTAACCCATTCAGGCCTGAAGTCGATTTAAAAAAAAAGTTTTCTAAATCATGACAATTTTCTGAAAGATTTGAAGCACATTTTAACGATTTAAAAAAAATAGCAGATCTACAAGCTCATAGCGCGCCACCGAGTGGCGCGCTACGAGCTTGTAGATCTGCTATTTTTCAATAGCTAAATTATAACATGGGTTAATCGACAAAATCAACCACACAAACACACACCAGAATCAGGCCGGCCGTCATTGCTCTTGAACTCCTGCATCCGTTTCTCCAGTTTCTGCTGCCGTCGTCTCTTCATGACCACCTCTGGGTTGGAGATGGTTCTGGTGAAGCTGGTCTCGGGCATGTCTTTGTACACCTCTGCTGCCAGGCGGCTGTTCTCCCTGCAGAGCACGCACACATAAAATAAAACACAGGAACATTCATCAAGACGGGGGTGCATGCTCGGGTGACGATTAAAGTTCCTGTACACCACCAGACTAGGGACCCCAAAGGGTCCTTGAGGGAGTTCCAGGGGGTCCCTAGCTAGATGATAGATATGAACCAAGGCTCCTCACTGGCATATGAGCCTGTAGGGCTCAGCAGACAGTGGCAAGATTACACACGCTGTGTGGAGTTATTCAGGGATTGAAATTACTGAATTGAGAAAAAACTGGGGGGAAATAATTGACACCAATGTGTCCTCTGAGAGTGAACCCTTATATGGGTGCATAATTTTGGTTCCATTTAGAGAAGTACTTTGACATAGAGTCATAGGAAGAATAAACCCAATCTACAGAATATCGCCCTCAGCTAAGACAAATAAGTAAGCTAGAATGTATACGAGCAACCAAATGTCGCTACAACAACAACACAGAAATACACCGATATCGTTGCAGAGTAAACAGTATAGTTACCGCACCCTACACTAGTGTTACTGCTGAATAGAATACACCAAGGATAATAGTATTATACGGACTCTGACACTCTGTAAGGTATTATATAATAATACACTACAGTCTCCTTGCAGACTGTCAGAGTCAGTGTCCAGACGGTATTGTACTGGCGTTACTCTGGGGCTGTCAAAAAACATGTTTTTAGTCCTCTCAGAGTTAAATGAACACATTGTGTGTGAGGGGGAAATAAGTGAAGTGAAAAGTAAAGTAAAGACATTGAAAGACAAGCCAAGGATTAGAGAGTATAGATAGAGGTGAACGGAACCCCAGGGGACAACGTTCACATCACCCTGTTCTTTACAAAAGAGAGGACAGGTTGTCTCCGAGGACGGAAAGATAGATGACCGTGTGCGTGCGTGCGTGTGCGTTACCCGTCCTCCTGGCCTAGCGTGGGTCCGTCTCCGTCGGGGATGCGGGAGAACTCCTTCTGTCTCTTCTGCTCTTTCTTTTTCTCCTTCTTGGACAGCGTCCTCCTGAAGTTGTTGATCACTCCATCTTTCTCCTTCTCCGGGCCGTTACTCTGACTCTTCTGTTGGACAGAGAGAGAGAAGTTTGGGGATTGGTTTTAGATTGTGTCTGTGTGAATAAACTGTGCCTCTGTCTTTACATGTGTGCGTAGGATAAAGGTTAAGCATACAAGTGAAGGAAGGTGGGCATAATGTTGTGGTAATGGTTAATATATAATATAATAATAATATATACGGTTAGAGAATGAATGTAGCCTATAGCCGAATTCCAATAACCCAAAATTCCGGCCACTTGCTCACTCACACTCACAGTGAAATTGGTGACCTGCTGAAATATGTGACAATCATGTAGACAATCACATAATAATGTGTCTGAGTGTCTGAATGTAAATCATTGCAGTTTGTTCATTAGCAGAGTTCAACCTAGCGGTATTCAGGCCATGCTTTTTAAAGACCTCCACGTAAGTTTTGTGAAGTTCACAAGATGTTCGCATATTTTGACAGGTCACCAATTTCATTTGCCATGCTGGAGAGATCGAGTGTGAGTGAGTGAGTGGCCGAGATTTCGGGTATTTGAACTTGGCTTTAGAAATCAAAAGTCTTCAACAGTCCCGGACAGTTAGCTCAACAGTCTGGGCACCTAGGCTGCCAAGCCAGCCAGCCAGACGGATGGCGTGCCGCAGGTTTGACTCCCGAGCCAGACAGCCTTTGCCGCATGTCACTCCCCATCTCCTCTGTGACTACTGTTCCCTATCAATATGTGTATTAAAAAAACAGTATAGCAGTAAAAAGATGTGTGACTGTGTGTACCTTAGGCAGTACGTCGTTTTCATTCTTGAGGACAAAACGCCCCTCTCTGTCATCTTTGTTCCAGTTGAGCTGAACCACCAGAGGCTTCTCATCCAGGTCCAACTTACGCTCTTCTAACGCAGAGAGAATGACAGTTATATTCACTACACACACACACACACACACACACACACAGAAGTCGTGTGTGTCATAGTAACTCACCCCCGCTGACGTGGACTTCGTAGAGGGAGTATTTTGGCGACGACAGCATCCTCATGTCCGGGCGGAACTTCTCGGCCAGCGTCTCGATCACATCCTGGGTGGTGGCGGTGCTCGACACGCGGATGCACTTGGTGGCAAAGTTCCCGGCCACTCGGTCCTGGAAGTAGAAGCGCATCACCCCATGGAACTCCAGGTCCTAAATGGAGAGAGAGAGGGGAACAGAGAGACAGTTTAGTCATCATCATCATCATCATTTTAGATTTCACAATGCCACGCCAGACTTTCCGGAAAAGTGGCTATTACTTTCCCTCTCCACACGCATGAGCAAACTGACACAGTATCGGCACCTTATCCTGGTTAATTGCCTGTGATACAGCAGATTTATTAAGCCTAGTAAAAAGCCTGTTTTTATTCAAATTATTATTATTTCTCCCATCCTGTCCAATACGGGGCTGTGCCTGGGGGGAGGGGGTGCTGCAAGCCCCCCCCCCCCCCCAGCACCCCTACTTCCCTCAGCCATTGCCATCCCCAGTTCCTGCTTACTGATGCATGTGTCCCTATAGTGATGACATCAGAGAACGACAGTTTTCTACCTCTGGTTTGCTTTGAGGCAGGACTCCAGAGAAGAAGAAGGGAAGATATAACGTCATTGTCAGCTCTGTAGCAGTGGCCGGCAAACTGTGTTCTTCTGGATCGGACTAAGAAACACGGGGAAGGTTGCCGTATATATTAGATTAGTCGATGGGTGACTCTTCCACGAGAGATTTTGCGCTCTCATTTAGTCGTGATCATACCTCAAGACTCTGGATGTCAATATATGCCGACCTCTTTTGAAGAAGCATCTTCTTACGAAATAATAAATGTCCGATACTGTAGGAAAGGGCTTATTAGTTTATCTCGATCAATTTATGTTGGGTGGTTTTTTTCCTATACTACTATCCTGGCCTCGTTGCACACACTTGATATGTAACATCAAACAATGTTGTTTATTATTTTTAATAACTGAAGTGTTTCACTCTTGTGGTCAAGTAACCTTGACATCAAAGACAAGGAAATTCAAACGGAGCGCAGAATTTTGGAGGTGAAATCTTCTCAGTGTCACGGTCTAGAAACATGAAGCAGTCAGCCTTTTGCTCTCTCTCTCTCTCTCTCTCTCTCTCTGAGAGGTGGGACAGATTGCTGTAGCCAGAGGCAGAGGCTATCATGCACTACTGCTAGCTGTGCACCACAAGAGAGAGAGAGAGAGAGAGAGAGAGAGAGAGAGAGAGAGAGAAAGCGCGTGAGAGAGAGAGAGAGAGAGAGAGAGAGAGAGAGGAGGGGGGGGAGAGGGAGAGAAAGCTAGAGAGAGAGTAACAGAGACAGTGAAACGGGGAGAGTGAGGAAGCGAGAACAATGAAAGAAGCTCGCCAGTCTTTTGTGCGGCTACAATGAGAGTTAGTGGGGCTGGTCCTGTTCTGTTGTAGTTGATTATTCAGCTATTGTACAGCTTGATAACCCAATACACAACACACCCTTGTCATGACCATGTACAGTACAACCTGGCCTACAAACACACGCACATTACACACACACACACACACACACACACACACAGACACGCACACACACACACAATGCATGTCAGAGACACACGACCCATACAGATAACAGACATGCGTACATGACAAGACACACATGCCTAAGGCACACAAGACTTCAAAGACTACTCGATAGACACACATACATGACATATAGTGGTGTGGCAGACTCTGCAAGACTGCTTGTGCTGGAATAACAAGTATTACAGTAGTAAGCAATACAATGCAAAAACCTAATAAGTGTGCAAAAACAGCATGTACACAGATATTAGTGTGGTGAAGGATCATAAACTAGGATATCAGACGCTCCAATCCGGTTTTTTGGGACTTATCCCGATCACCAATTGATCTTCTCATGATCAACCGATACAGACACCGATACCGATCTTGTGCGTAAGGGGCCAATTTGAATATTTCCAAAATGTCAAAACTGTTCCCGTGTGTGTGGGGAGGAAGGAGAGAATGTTTAGGCCCATCACAAAGATGCAAAATTATATTATACTATATATCTGATTGACATTTATACCACTTAGATGGTGTAAATTAAAAGATTGGTTTCTCCAGATAAATAAAGTAAGGTAAATTGCCGTTCACCCGAGGGAATGTCAGCCGTATCGGCCTTTATTCACTCCAATCGATTATCGGAGCATCTCTATAAGATATAGCTAATAATGTGCAATACTTCATTGCAAAGTCCATAGACTCCATACACCAACTGTAAGATACAAAATACTACACTCCTCCGTGACACTCGGCTCAGATCCTCCCCACTATGACCCAGCAGGGGGTGCTGTCCCCCAAGCAGCTTGTAGATCTGCTTTTCTTTTTTTTATTGTGAAAATTTGGCGGAGAACGTTTTTAACTCAAATGGGGGTCCGCGGCCAACTACATACATTTTTGGGGGTCCTTGACATGAAAATGTTTGAGAACGACTGACACAGAAACAGAAAACTGGCAGGATTTAGAAGGCATTTGTAGAATCGTCCTCAGGTCTAAATGGGTTCAATTATCAGCCAATTATCATTGTCCTTGGACCAACATATTTTTGCATCCCCCCATTTTTTCCGATCTATATCTATCTCACCCCCAGGCTGCTCCGTACCGCCCACCCATCCCCCCACTATATATACTCCCCATTAAAATAGGCGATATACCCAACACATTGTCTAACCCTAGCAGCCAGGCATGTTTACCCTTTTCCCCATTTTATTTTGGGGTCTTGTAGCCCATGTGTGAAAATGTGCTACTGGTCGAAAAAGCCACATTCAAAAGAATAAAACACATCTCGATGCCAGTCAATGAGCTATCAGTGTCTATCAGTGATATAGGAATGACTCAATGCACTCTACTCTCCCATGTGCATGTGTGGGCGCGCGTGCGTGTGTGGCTGTGTGCACGTGCGTGCGGGAGAGTGAGTGTGAGAGAGAAAGCGCGAGAGACACTTTATAGAAAATATAGATTCTTCTCTCTCTCATCGCCATCATCATCTCTCTCTCTCTCCTTATAAATGAAACATCACATGATCAGTACTGTCAACACAATGTATGACCCAAATGTGTGTGTGTGCGTGACTGCGTGCATGCGCACGCGCGCACGCGTTTCCACTGATCCATGCAAGAGTGCACCCTGACTGACTCTGTGTGACGTGATTGGGCGGTGATGTAGTGAGGGAAGAGGGCATTGGTTGAGAGCCAGGAAGAAGCCAAGGAGGAGCGTGGCATGATGATTATATGTGATGATGAGGACACACATGGTTATGTCACACCACACACACACACACACACATACACACACACACACACATATATTAACTAGTGCTGCCCATAACAAGTCAAGTAACACCAGTGCCACATTTACACAAGCGTTTACCCAATGGACCGCAACATGAGTGTAAACATTGTCTTGGTTCAACGTTGCGGTTCAGCAGGGCAGACATATATACATATATATTAACATACAATGTATATGCTATTTACATTAATGTTCACTCGTATCAGTGAATCTCACAGTGCAGTCACACAACACACCCACCCACGGAGAGGTGAGGTCATCGGGTAAACATGCAAACCAGCTGAGCTCATAGGTGAGTCAGAGGATTGCGTGTGTGTGTGTGTGTGTGTGTGTGTGTGTGTGTGTGTGTGTGTGTGTGTGTGTGTGTGTGTGTGTGTGTGTGTTATTTGAATTGAAGCTAGCCTTACCATCTTATATCCATAAAAGCCCACAGCAGCATGATGATGATAAAACATCTCTCTCTCTCTCTCTCTTCCTCCCTCCCTGTGGCTCTTTGTCCCTCTCTCACCTCTCTCTCTTCCTCCCTCCCTGTGCCCCTTTGTCTCTCTCTCACCTCTCTCTCTCCCTCCATCCTTCTCTCCCTAGGGTAGCAGTGTCCTGCTGGCTGCTCTAGTGTGATTAATGATCACACAACAGCACGGCACGCACACACTTTTTATCATTCACACACGCACACACACTTTTTAACATTCACACACACGCACACACTTTTTAACATTCACATTCACACACACACACACACACACACACACTTTTTATCATTCACACACACGCACACAATTTTTATCATTCACACACACACACACACACGCACACTTTTTATCATTCACACACGCACACACACACACCCACACACACACACACACACACACACACACACACACAGAGTACTTTAGCAATACAGGTGATGACTAAGACATCCAACGGCTAAAATGTGTGTTCTATGATGAAGACATGACACGCAGAGCAGAGCAATAGTGTTCTATGATGAAGACATGACACACAGAGCAGAGTAATAGTGTTCTATGATGAAGACATGACACGCAGAGCAGAGTAATAGTGTTCTATGATGAAGACATGACACGCAGAGCAGAGTAATAGTGTTCTATGATGAAGACATGACACGCAGAGCAGAGCAATAGTGTTCTATGATGAAGACATGACACGCAGAGCAGAGCAATAGTGTTCTATGATGAAGACATGACACGCAGAGCAGAGCAATAGTGTTCTATGATGAAGACATGACACGCAGAGCAGAGCAATAGTGTTCTATGATGAAGACATGACACGCAGAGCAGAGCAATAGTGTTCTATGATGAAGACATGACACGCAGAGCAGAGTAATAGTGTTCTATGATGAAGACATGACACGCAGAGCAGAGTAATAGTGTTCTATGATGAAGACATGACACACAGAGCAGAGTAATAGTGTTCTATGATGAAGACATGACACGCAGAGCAGAGTAATAGTGTTCTATGATGAAGACATGACACGCAGAGCAGAGTAATAGTGTTCTATGATGAAGACATGACACGCAGAGCAGAGTAATAGTGTTCTATGATGAAGACATGACACGCAGAGCAGAGTAATAGTGTTCTATGATGAAGACATGACACACAGAGCAGAGCAATAGTGTTCTATGATGAAGACATGACACGCAGAGCAGAGCAATAGCCAACAAGCCAACGACAGCTCAACCGTCTTGGCACCGAGGCTGCCAAGCCAGCCTGACGGCGTGCCGCAGGTTCGACCCCCCCCTCTTTCCCCAGTTCCTGTCAGATTACTTTCAATTCAACCTATCAAAAATAAAGTCTATATTATGCATCCTTACTTCAAAAACAAGCAACATAAAGTCTACAAAAAGTGCAGACTATAACAAGTCTGACGGTATAGATTAGTTGGATCATAATAATTTCCCATTGCATGTGACGGCAAAGACTGTTCCAACACAGCATGTGGTTCTCCAGACAAGACCAGGCTTGTATCAGAAACATTACAATACCCAAGATTATTAAAATGAGTCTATGGAATAAGATATTAATTTGATCTAAGCAAGAGAGCGCGTTTCTCAGCACCAACCACAGCCAGCTCATAGAAAGAGATGCCTGCCAGGCTTGTTTAAAATGCTATACATTCACATGGTTCGAATATATGTACAGTATTTATTCAAATGTAATTCTGGTCAATGTTGACAGCCTTACTGTGTGTGTGTGTGTGTGTGTGTGTGTGTGTGTGTGTGTGTGTGTGTGTGTGTGTGTGTGTGTGTGTGTGTGTGTGTGTGTGTCAGTGCTACAACACTGACGCAGGAGGCCTAATCCTCTGTCTGATCCCACAGTCTGAGACAGACAGACAGACAGACAGACAGACAGACAGAGCTTTTCACGTCCATTTCAGTTCAATTTAATTTAATGGCTTTTATTATTGGCTTAAAATGTCCCATCGGAAAAGCCAAAAAGGATTTTGAATACAATGGGGAATCATTAAAAACAACAGTAAATATGTCTTTCTCTTCTCTCTCTCTCTCTCTCTCTCTCTCTCTCTCTCGCTTCCTGTGTTTCAGACAGTGCTGCTGTGGATACACCCAGCTGCTAATAACCCTCTGGTTTAACGATAGAAACCACTAGAGTTACGCCCTTGTGTATGTGTGTCCTGTAGGCATGGTGGTGCAATGGTCAGTCCTAGCCCCCTTCCCCCCCCTCCCCCTTGTGTATGTGTGTCCTGTAGGCATGGTGGTGCAATGGTCAGGCCTAGGTCATCACATGACCTAGACCCTCCAGGGTCACAGCGCACACTTCCTGCTTCCTGGTTCATTCACAGCGTGGTGTCTGGACTGGAGCAAGCTTTGTGGTGGAGAGCCGGCTAGCCAGCTAGCTAGCTACCGGTAGCTACATTAACCCATTTTAGGCAGGAACCCCTTTTCATTTTAGCATTATGCCATGCTTTAGCTATTGAAAAATAGCTAAAGCCAGGGTAAACCTACAAGCTCGTAGCGCGCCACCTTTGAAAAATCGAAGAACGACTGACAGAAATATAGCTTTTTCAGAAAACTGCGTTTCTCTCCACCCCTCTTTCCCGTCTGGTCTTCACTGTATATATTAATAAAAGGCACAAAAGCCAAAAATAAAAACCAAGCAGTCCACATTAACGATCGTGACGATGGAAATGTCTGTGCACCGTGTGCAGTCAATTATATCCATCACCATCAAGGAACATGGGGCTCCCGTCACAGACACACTGACACAGCTGCCCATGTCCTCGACCCCTGGGATTCACTGACACGTGCCAAGCTTTGGCAGGGATCCTGCCACAACCCTATGCTGCCATCACAATTAATGGAACATGCAATGTTGATTTCGTCGACTAAAACTAAGACGAAAATTGTTCGTCGACTACCTTTTTCCACTGACGAAAACTACATGGAAACTAAATGAAAACTATTAAGCTACGATGACTAAAACTCAGACTAAATATACTGACAATTTCGTCAAATAAAAATTAGACTAAAATGTTAGGAAGGGACAAGAGATCCAGTATAAGTCATTTTACACTTGGTTGCATGCTGAAAATAGCAGATCTACAAGCTCACGACGCGTTGTGAGCTTGTAGATAGATCGGCTATTTTCAGCAAGTGTAAAAACAGTCATTACGAGTCACGACGGCATCAAGGCCCGCCAAAATACATTTTAGTCGATTAAATCAACTGTAGATTTAGTCGACTAAAATCTTATATTTAGTCGACTAAAACTAGACTAACACTAAAACATTCCAGGTGACTAAAATGTGACTGAAACTAAATTAAAACTATTTAAGAGACTATGACTAAAACTAAAATCAACACTGGGAACACTGGCTGGGAACATGCTCGTCCACATGCTCGCCCACAAAAAAACTAATAAACACCAAAAAAAGGGTTTATGGTTCATTCAAAAAACACTTCAGATCCTGTCTTAGTCCACATACTGTCAGACAAAGCTTTTTGTTCGCTTCTTTTTTTTTTTTTTTTTTACTGTCAATTGTTATAATTGTACATTGTTCAGCCTTGGTGTGAGTCCATCAACCGTGGACAGCTAACACTAAGCTAATCTGATTTGGAACCCTGGCTGAGTGTGTGTTTGTTTGTGTCCATGCCCAGATTACTGCTGAGACATTTGGACTGTGTGGGTGTGTTGCTCTGGCAATGTAAACATAAGGTTTTCTCATGCCAATAAAGGGGACGCACACACAGATTAGACACACCAACGGAGTGAACGGGCCGACATGCGGAAACACCGTGCTTGTGGTTAGGGTTACCGTAGCTTAGGGTTTGAGGTAGGTTGTCAGTCTAATGACAGCCGGACCAATAGCATGTCTAAACTAAAGCCTGTACAATAAATTGGACTTTGTGTGTGTGTGTGTGTGTGTGTGTGCGCGTGCGTGCGTGCGTGCGTGCACAGCAACACATTGTATGTTGTGGGGAACTTAGGTTTCTATATTCTTTTATTTCACCTTTTTACACTTTGTAAACCTGTGAGGGGAGTGACAATAAAGAAGCTGAAGTGTAAGTGTGTGTAGTCGCAGGCAGGAAGGGGTGTGTGCGTGCGGCAGTGGGACACAATGTAACTAAGCGCTTATTTTCCTTCCATGCGATGATAACCCATTCCACGCACCACGGGCGTGCCAACGCAACTTGGACGGCGTGCTCGACGAGGACACGCCAGGCCATCGGCGGCTCAGTGTGTGAGCT